>NC_087205.1:1210872-1228372 GCF_015104395.2 Macrobrachium nipponense | reverse complement strand
TTATTATTTAATAATATGTATTTAATGATAATTATTTTCTTCTAGGTAAATTTATCTTTTATTTTATTTATTTATTTATTTAAACATGACCATTCTACTCAGAGGTAGGTTTGTTTCTAGTATAAGAATAATCATAACTATATAAATAGTTTAAACCGCCTCTTGCAACAATTAACACTATATATCTATATCCACTATTCCGCTACAGTCACAATATGCTGCCTGTTTTTGGTTAATTTCAAGCTATACTTCCATAATCCAAGACTAAAATCTCTCGCGCGCATTGTGCAAGCGATCCATAAATCTCTCTCTCTCTCTCTCTCTCTCTCTTGAAATTTCCCTAAGGATAAGATATAAAACTTCTTTAGAAGATTATTTTAAAGACTTAAGAAAAGAAAGTCTTCCTTTCCTGTATATCTCAAATTCCGAGAATGATATTCCAGGGTCAGTTTTGAAAATCAAGGCAAAAATTTTCTACTATATTATCTTCAAAGACGGATTTAATCTCTAAATATACAATTCATCCCCCCTAATAACGTTTCTGAGGAATAAGCATCTTCATCTTTTATATAAATGAAACAATAAGAACAAACGCGACGTCACTAGCGACCGGAAAGGCAACAAGAAATGCCATTTGGGACACAACAGGAGCCGTTTTTGTCCTTGGCTTCGGCCGCGCATGATTACGAGGTTTCGGTCCTAACGAGCAAAACGTCCACGAATTGTGCCTCTTGGATTGCTCCTCCTCTTGGCCGAAATTCTGTTGCTTCTTCTTTACAAGGGTGTCAAAAAAACATCGGGCATTCTTCACAGCTTTCGATGATCGAGAAGAAACATTTTATAAATTTTACGCACAATTTCTAAAAACTATCATGTATTCCTTTCGTTTTTGTTCCTTGCAAAATATACAAAGAAAATAAGTTATCATATTCAGTTCTCCTTTTGCTGTCATAGTTTTCTTATCTTCCTAGGGTTCTTTTTTGGGTTAATCTGTTTTCTTCGTACAACATTTTACTATATTTCTCCACTTCATATTACAACGCAATCTCATCTAACATAAGTCACTTTACAATGAAGGTGTATTATAAGAGGCCGACGCAGTCCTCATCTGACTTAAGTCACTTTACTTGTGTCCATTTCCTTTCTCTTTAGTTCCCCACAAACACTTCCTATTTACATTAAAATATATTTGTTACTCGTCTCTCCTCTGGATGTTTAGGTGGAGACCTCTCAAGTTATTTTAGAAAAGTTTTACTACATCGTCAGAGATGAATGCTACCTTTCCTCTTAAAAATAGAAAAAAAATAAACTACGTTTTGTTCTCTACTTGGGCGCTGTGAGGTAAAATATTTATTCCTGTTCCACACATATACTTCTTTTCTGGACTCTCCCGTCCTTTTGTTTTGTAAAACGGTATATTATTTTTTTTCTTGTTTTTACTGAAAATCAGAGAAAAGGCACTGAAAAATGTCATTCAGAGTTCATTCATATATATGCTAGCTTTACCAAAAGGCGTCTATTACTTTGCAGGTGCTCATTATTTTTACTTTTCTTCTTAAAATTAAAACACATAAGTTGGGTATTTTCTCTGTGTTACAAGCTGTCATAGAGAAAATATTTTTTCAACTGCTGAAGAAAAAAGTTCATAAGAAGTCTTTTTCGACGCTTATTCCTTTGAGTCTCTTGCTTGCGTATTCTAAATATTAATAATGATAAAAGAAAAATAATAAAAAAATTATTTACCGTAAAACTGCATCAGGTATTCTTTATGTGGAGCTGGATATGGGAGGTATGAAAACACGGTCTTCTATGTTTATCATATTAATACTGATATCAATTCGAAATGGGTAGATATGGATGCGCGTTCTTAGGAATAGATGCTTACTTTGAATCAGTTATTTATTGTTAAATAACATGTATATTCGAACATAGACGGACAAGGTTTTTACTTTTGAAGTATTCATAAAATGTATCATTATTAGATTTACGAGTGTACCTATACCTCAGTGTACAATAAAAAAACTCTCTTATTTGTAATCAAGTTTTAGACTTTAGCTATGAGCAAATTAACGTAATGCATAAACAGAAAGTTAATAAACTATATAAAGCGATTTTATTTTAACTCCGTTGTTGTTGCTATTATTTATTATTATTATTATTATTTTTTTTTTTTTTTTTTTTTTTTTTTTTGCTCTATCAACAGTCCTCCTAATTCGACTGGGTGGTATTTATAGTGTGGGTTCCGGGTTGCATCCTGCCTCCTTAGGAATCCATCACTTTTCTTACTATGTGTGCCGTTTCTAGGATCACACTCTTCTGCATGAGTCCAGGAGCTACTTCAGCCTCTAGTTTTCTAGATTCCTTTTCAGGGATCTTGGGATCGTGCCTAGTGCTCCTATGATTATTGGTACGATTTCACATGGCATATCCCATATCCTTCTTATTTCTATTTTCAGATCTTGATACTTATCCATTTTTTCTCTCTCTTTCTCTTCACTCTGGTGTCCCATGGTATTGCGACATCAATGAGTGATACTTTCTTCTTGACTTTGTCAATCAACGTCACGTCTGGTCTGTTTGCACGTATCACCCTATCCGTTCTGATACCATAGTCCCAGAGGATCTTTGCCTGATCGTTTTCTATTACTCCTTCAGGTTGGTGCTCGTACCACCTTATTACTGCAAGGTAGCTGATGTTTCTTGCACAGGTTCCAGTGGAGGGCTTTTGCCACTGAATCAGCCTCTTTTTGTACTGGTTCTGTGCAAGTGCCGGGCATTCGCTTGCTATGTGGTTTATGGTTTCATTTTTCGTATTGCACTTCCTACATATGGGAGAGATGTTATTTCCGTCTATTCGTACTTTGAACATATCTGGTTCTTAGGGCCTGATCTTGTGCCACTGTTATCATTCCTTCAGTTTCCTTCTTGAGCTCTCTGTAGTCCATTGCCAATTGTCATCGCTGGGCTAGTTCTTTAGTCTGTCTCATGTATTGTCCGTGCATTGGTTTGTTTTGCCAGTCCTCTGTTCTTTCTGTCTTTCTCCTGTCTCTGTATATTTTTGTGGGTCTTCGTCTACTTTTATTAGTCCTTCTTCCCATGCACTCTTTAGCCACTCGTCTTCACTGGTTTTCAGATATTGCCCCAGTGCTCTGTTTTCGATGTTGACGCAGTCCTCTATACTTAGTAGTCCTCTCTCTCCTTCCTTTCGTGTTATGTATAGTCCTGTCCGTATTTGCTCTTGGGTGTAGTGCTTTGTGTATTGTCATTTGTTTCCTGGTTTTCTGATCAATGCTGCGGAGTTCTGCCTTCGTCCATTCCACTATTCCTGCGCTGTATCTGATTACTGCACTGCCCATGTGTTTTATGGCTTTTATCATATTTCCGGCGTTTGAGTTTTGACTTGATATCGCCTTGAGTCTCTGCTATATTCTTTCCTGATCGTGTCCTTCATCTCTGGTGTTTTATATCTCCTCCTTCCTTATTCCCAGGTATTTGTATCCTGTCTCATCTATGTGTTTGATGTTGCTCCCATCTGGTAGCTTTATCCCTTCAGTTCTCGTTACTTTGCCTTTTGTATGTTGACTAAGGCGCATTTTTCTATTCCAAACTCCATCCTGATGTCCCAGATACAATCCTTACAGTCTGGATTAGGGTATCTATTTCCTTGATGCTCTTACCATACAGCTTGATGGTCGTCCATGAACATCAGATGTTTGATTTTGTTGCCTCTTTTCTTGAGTTGGTACCCGGCATCCATCTTCTGTAGTACTTTTTGTCATGGGAATCATGGCTACTACGAAGAGTAGTGGGGACAGTGAGTCGCCCTGGAAGATCCCTCTCCTGATATTAACCTCTGCTAGTCTTATTCCAGAGCTTGTAAGTACTGTATTCCAGTTGCGCATTGTATTTTTGAGGAAGCTGATGGTATTTTCCTCTGCCCCATATATTTTCAGGCATTCTATAGCCATGTGTGTGGTATCATGTCGAAGGCTTTCTTATAGTCTATCCATGCCATGCTTAGGTTGGTTTTCATTCTCCTACTGTTCTTCATTACCATTTTGTCTATGAGGAGCTGGTCTTATTATTATTATTATTATTATTATTATTATTATTATTATTATTATTATTATTATTATTATTATTATTATTATTATTATATATAAAATAAGAATGCACTGTAACTTTTGTTCAAAACAGTTTCCTCGTCTTCAAACTAGTTGAAAAGAAGGTAATGCAGGTTGATAGTTTTGAAATTAAAAGTAGGATCACAATATATCAAGAGTGCCTACGTTACTAAAAAAATATGAAGCACAATTATCAGCGAGTTTAATACCAGTCATTCTGATCATTAATAACAATACTATGATAATTGTTGCTGGTGTTGTTGTTGTTGTTATTCGGGTTCGACAACAAGAGAGCTAGATTGAAACCGACATAATGGGAGCAAACTAACGTAATGCATAAACATTAAGGTAATAAAACTATATATGCGATTTTTTTAAACTCCGTTATTATTATTATTTTTTTTTTTTTTTTGCTCTATCACAGTCCTCCGACTGGGTGGTATTTATAGTGTGGGGGTTCCGGGTTGCATCCTGCCTCCTTAGGAGTCCATCACTTTTCTTACTATGTGTGTCGTTTTCTAGATCAAACTCCTCTGCATGAGTCCTGGAGCTACTTCTGCCTCTAGTTTTTCTATATTCCTTCTCAGGGATCTTGGGATCGTGCCTACTGCCCCTATGATTATGGGTACGATTTCCACTGGCATATCCCATATCCTTCTTCTTCTTCTTCTTCTTCTTCTTCTTATTATTATTATTATTATTATTATTATTATTATTATTATTATTATTATTATTATTGTACTTAGGAAGCAGAACCTCTCACAAGCATACTTTATTAAAAGTAATGGCTACTTCAGCAGCGTTACACTTTTAGAGATTCTTCTCTATTTTGCGAATAGCGGCTTTTTCGGTGCTACTAAAACAGGCTAGTAGAGCCTATAGAGGTCATGGTAAAATACAGGGTCAAAAATAGGTGTATATATTTGAATTTTACAGATAAACTTATGATACCATAGTCCATCAAAGTCATTAACGATTTTCTCTCTCTCTCTCTCTCTCTCTCTCTCTCTCTCTCTCTCTCTCTCTCTCTTTCTTAAAGCGAGCTTTTCGTCTGGAGCTGCCAGACATCCTCGGGTGGGAAGCTGAGGGTGACTGCTCTTGGTGCGGTGTCCGTCTCGTTATATCTGGGGTTGACAGCAGGGGGTCTGCCCCATGCTTGTCTCCTATTGGCTGGTGGTGGTGAGTCTTGTTTTCATTGGCTGCCTGAGCCAGGTCTCAAGCCACTTTCTTCGAGCCGATGGTTGCGTTGCAGCATATCCTGCAGCCGCCTGGACCTCCTAAGCGGCGCTGTAACATTGATGGGCGTTGCGCTACGCTGTGGGACGTCACGGCTACTTTGATTTCCATCGGCTGCATGAGTACTCGTTCGGGGGCGTTGTCATCCATAGAGTTATCATGATCGGTGTTGTCATTGTTGGTGGCAGGTCTTCTCATACACGTAGGGAGGAGAAATTCTTCCTGCGTCGTATTCAATGTAGGTTTTATTTGCTGGATGAGGAGCGCCTCCAGCAGGCGCAACCGACGGGCATCAGGGGCCTTCCCGATGATCTTCGTGTTCTTTATGATAAGATCTCGGAGATGGCCTCATGATGTTTGGTGCGGCGTCGTGATTCTTTATAGCCCCCTCTTGCTGGATGAGGAGCGCCTCTAGCAGGCGCAACCGACGGGCAAGGTGTGAAAGGGAGTAGGGGACCTGGTGTAGACCATTAGTCCCAACGGACCAACCAAGACTGACTGTCAAAGTTTTCACTGGTAACATGGAAAGAGACATTCCTTTTAAATATGCTCATGGAACCTTGGCGACCAACACTAAGCTGAAAATTTTAAATACCAGAAACTGATAAATGTGATAATTGCGAAGATGTCGAATATATATTGTGTACCTTTTTTTTATTTTGTGGTCACATAAAAATAAATATTGATGTATTTTAAAAGTGAGTTATTTAAAAAAAATTAAATATATTACTTTGCATAACTTGTATTTTTATGATTATAAAAAAATTAAATAATAATACTTTTGTCATACTCTGTGTAATTAGATTTTATAATTCTTTTGAAATATGTATAAAAAAAAAGCTCGTAAAAAGAATCATACCACGAACATTGTCTTACCAAGAAAATTACGAGAAAGGATATGTGGGCCGGGACTCCTCATTCCGAGAGAGAGAGGGATTTATATCAATTTCCTCTTAAACGGGATTTATAGGTATAATCTCACACTCGGCTGATTATTCCGACCAAGAACACATCCCCGAAGGACCCACCAGGAAATGTTATGGCTCTCGGGAGATGAATCCTTCGCTGGATCACTGGACGCTTTTTCTGGGTCGGATATGACGATGTCTGAATCATATTTCTCTTTCCCATTTTTTCTTCGTGTGATTCATTTCCATTTCTATCAATACTGGGCCTTTCGGCTGTGATGACATCGCATCATTTTCTCTATTTTTTTAAATTTTTTATTGTACTATTTGCTTTTTTTGTTCTCTCTCTCTCTCTCTCTCTCTCTCTCTCTCTCTCTCTCTCTCTCTCTCTCTCTCTCTCTGGTGTGATGTCGGGATCATCTCTTTGTATATACACTTCCGTTATATTTTAATGCCTATTGCTGCGGTAATATCTCGAATAATTATTTTTTTTTTATTATTCCTTACTTTTTTCCTCGCTTATTTTTATATATTTCATTACAATTTCACACAAAAATCATCGTTGGTATCTCTTTTTAAGTCATGAAAACTGAATTATTATTGTACGTTTTCCGCAATACCGTTTCTGAGATCCATTCTTTATTTCCACAATGCCAGGAGTCCGGCTACCAATTTCTATATTCTAACTAGAAACTTCCCTTAAATTATTCCTTATTCTCTGAAATTAAAAACCATATTCGTTGTTCTTCCTCACTCTGAACACAATCAAGAAACAGAGAGAGATAGAGGAGAGAGAGAGAGAGAGAGAGAGAGAGAGAGAGATTCTTCAATGAGTTTTTGTGCGAAAGACTATCCGGAAAAACCTCCATTATCTTGCGGACGGACAAAGTACCGGTTATTGTTAGAAAGACAACATAAACACCACAAAAAGCTTTGGTGCGAGCAATGTGGAACAGCTATGACGATTCCCTTTGACAAAAGTATGTTTGTTTGGTTTGTTTCTCCTTCAAACCTCAAAACTGCTCATTTTCTTCTCTTTGGTTTGTTTCTCCTTCAAACCTCAATACAGCTAATTTTATTATCTTTGGTTGGTTTTCCTTCAAACTTCAAAACAGCTAATTTTCTTCTCTTTGATTTGATTATCCTTCAAACCTCAAAACAGCTAATTTTTATTCTGTTTGGTTTGTTTCTCCTTCAAACCTCAAAAGAGCTAATTTTTTCCTCATTGGTTTGTTTCTCCTTCAAACCTCAAAACAGCTCATTTTATTATCGTTGGTTTGTTTCTCCTTCAAACCTCAAAACAAATAATTTTATTCTCTTTGGTTTATTTTTCCTTCAAACCTCAAAACAGCTAATACTTAATCTCTCTAAGTTAAGTTGGATATAAACGATGTGGTGGCTAAGCACGTTTTAGTTCATGCAAAAATTTTGTTGATATTCAAATTGCTATTAATTCTATTATTATCATAACTGGGTACCATGCTGGAGGTAGGTTGACTTCGTTTGTAAGTATATTAGAAACTTGAATGCAAGAGGTATATGTAGAGCCTAGTCGAAACTAACCTTTACACCTTGATCGCTGGGAATTCATTTTCAACTTAGCTTTAACTCAAAAAAAGAAACTTCTAGAAAAATAAATTAAAACTAATAAAACCTAGCGTTGGATAATGGCGTTCTTCATGCCAGAGAGAGAGAGAGAGAGAGAGAGAGAGAGAGAGAGAAGAGAGAGAGAGAGATAAGCAAGTGATTCTAACAAACATCTGAATAGGCCATTCTCGTCTAACACATGAATCACCCACACACCTATGCTCCCAAACGCTCAGAGTGCAAAGTATTGATGACAAGTGAACATTTGGTGTCGGAATCTCCAAACTATAATCAGTAGAGTTCATTAAATTCTGGAAATAATTCGATCGGTGGAATTTTGACAGGAACTGCAACATTTGTGAATCCAATTATGAACTTTTTGAAAAATTGTAATTGAAAGTATATAAACAAATATAAAAAAGCAATACGAATATTTCGGCCACCCCTGTGAGACCTACTAATTAATAAGCTCAGTGGTCTAGTAAAACTATTTTAAATAATAATAATATAAAGATATAATAATAATAACAATAATAATAATAATAATAATAATAAGTAATAATAATAATAATAATAATAATAATAATAATAATATGTGTACATATATAACGTGTGTATGCATGTGTTTATGTATGTATGTATATATGTATATAAGTATGTAATGTCTGTATGCATTGAGTATGCAAGCGTACATACTCTGCCCAACTTCCTTTCCACTCAGGCTAGCCTGATACACTAGGTGACGTCTCTTTCTGTATATTCGTTGGGACTTTGAAGTCATTGTATGAGGTGGAAATCTTTCAGGATATTATGCTCAATAAAGGCGAGTGGGAGTCTTCCACTGTTCCAACTTTGCCACATGAAGGAGCACTTTATGCTGGAGACGTTGGGAATATACGTCAAATAAAATCTAGCAAAACTAGTAGAGTTCCCCTGCACAGTGTTCCCAACCAAGTCCTTTGCACTGTTCACCAAGCAAGTCCTCCGCACTGTTCCCGAACCAAGACCTCTGCTTTGTTACCAACCAAGTCTTCTAATTCCCTCAATAATCTCGGAGCCTGCACTCATAATGTTATTATGTGAAGCTACATCACTATGCATAGAAAATATATATATATATATAGTATATATATATATATATATATATATATATATATTTATATATATATATATATATATATATATATATATATATATATATATATATATATATATATGTAATATTGTACCCAGAATTTGGAAGTGTTGAAAGATTCATACGAAGGCGCAAATATAAACATTACGTTAGAATGCACCCTGATGTGACTATAAATAACTTGCAGCGTACGTTTCCAATGCAACATTTCCCTTTCATCTTGTTTAATGCTGTTTTCAAATCAAATGGTTACTAATAACTCTTTATTCTATGGTTATGTTCACTTATATGTTTGAAAATAGCTGAGTTCTGTTGTCCATATCTAACCGAGCGTTCATGTTGTATTAATGTCTGGGGAAGTGATTTTCCTATCAATCCGACGTAAGATTGGTCGCAGTCCAGGCATGGGATTTCGTAAATAACTGTGTCCTTAGGGGATGTCTTTTGTTGGACGTTAATCAGGGATTTGGCTAAGCTGTTTGGGTAAGTAAATGCAAAAGGGTTTGATTTTCCGAGGGTCTGGGTCTAACCCTTTTGCATTTACAGGAAGTTTATTCTCATTATATTATCTGATACGGAAAAAATTATAGTATATTTGAAATTCAATTTAGATATTTATGCTTACTCGTCAAGTTTTGAATTCGTAATAAATCCACCGGGAATTTATCCTCGAGAAAAGGACTACTGAAAGGATTTTAAGGTACTTACATTTTCCCTTTTGATTTTTTATCTCAATCTCTTTTGGGCAGTTTAGAGATTTTTACTTTTTGAAAAAAAAAGCAACAAAGATGAAAGCATTTTTATAACTGTTTTGGTATTCTTTTTCAACGCAATGCTGGATAAAAAATAGATGGACTTGGAAAAGAGAATCCCAGTCCAGAAAGTAACATATAAAAATTGGGAAAGGGTTTCCAGAATTTCTAGGGTAAGTGGCTTTGCTTCAAGTTCCCTCCATTTATGTACAGGAGGACGGAAAATGTTCCGTCGTATAGGAACATTTTTTTTCAAGTGTATGTACAGTAATGATGACTTAATGCCTCCAGAATAATTGCCATAATATTTAATTAAGAAAAGGAATAGCAATTACGAAAATAACACAAAAATATCCTTTAAAATCTTATCACAAGACAATACAAACATATCCTTTTAAAACCTATATTTGTACACTGAAATTAATGTACTATCTTCAAGTAATATATATCGGCTAATGTGACTTAGGTTATACCGAGTCTAGAAAAATGTATTTTTATTGGTGTGCAGTAATAATAAGAGCATTGCGCAGTTTTCTTCAATAACTTTGCCATAAATGGTGTGACTTTACTGGAGAGTGTTATTTACTTAATCTAGATTTGATATATCTATAGATCTACATACCAACCACACACACACACACACACACACACACACACACACACACACACATATATTATATATATATATATATATATATATATATATATATATATATATATATATATATGTATATATATATATATATAAACACACATATATATATATATATATATATCTATATATATATATATATAATATATATATATATATATACATATATATATAGTATATATATATATATATATATATATATATATATATATATGTATATATATATATATATATATATATATATATATATATATATATATATATATATATATATGACAAATGCCACGAAGGAAAAGTAAAAAAAACCTGAAGGGTTGTTAGGCCATTATTTATCTATTTATACATTCTTCACGTTCCTTACCTTCGTGAATTAGTTAGGCATTTATATATCTAAATGTTACTGTTATCCCGTGATATTCGATCATGTTTTTGTAGATATAGAACTGTTTGCCATTGATACAAAGAATTATCAATTATTTGTTGGTATTTTGATCATTTGTTTATTTTCATGGGATAAACAAATGTTATATTGGACGTAAGCGATGCAAACAAAAGACGATAGAGGAAAAATTTCCAGAGATGATTAATAAAAGGTTGTAGGTATTAGAAAGAGGAAAGTCTGCTTGAAAAGGTTTCAAAGTAGGAAACATAACGCAAGAGTTTGTCACCTTTTCCTGTAACCTGTCTCTGTCCGCAGGCTGAGTTTCCTCTGGAGCCGTCTTGGGTTTATTGTCTGCGTGCTCAGTCCATAGGGATTTTCAGCCGAAGATTTACAATTAGAAAGAAAAAACGATAAGTAAATGTGCCACTTAACGCCGAGGACAGTCCTTCAGTACGGTGGCCCATGGGTGACTGGTGAAACCGCCTAGGCAGAAATTTAAGCTTAGATTTCAGCATCAAATCCCCCAAGCCTCCAGAGGGAGATCTCGTGGCCCTACGTTGATGAGATATCCTTTAGGTTTTTATTAATTAACCCTAGAACGCTAAACCTGGGTGATTTTCACCCGACACATTTGGCAAAGCTGCTCTTACAACACCAGTAGTGAACCAACCAGCACCTCACTCCATATAGCTTCATTGACCTTTGCATTGTGACTGAGAGAGAGTATATGATGGAGCTCGCTCCCTGGGATCTGTCCACAGAATGGATTTTGGGTGATTTCCACTCTGGGTTTGTAATACAGTGTGTAATATTTTATGGGTGGAAATCCCCTGAAGTTTTTCATGGTGTATATTTTGTGTTTTGTTATTTATGTGTTTTCTCTTTACCAGCTGTAACTCCCATTACCTGGGTGGCTCCAGGCCAATGCTCACGTCTTCAGCTGCAGTATTTTTTTTTCTTAGAAATTTTTTTTTTTTAGTTTTTTTGTGATTTTTTATATTTTTGGAAGTTTTCTAAGTCACCCATCAATATTACTTTTTTTTTATTTACAGCAACTTCTTATATGCTGAAAATAAAAACCAAAGAGCTATATTTTCAATGTATTTTCAATGTATATTCTTATTTTCAATGTATTTTCTTACTTTCAATATATTTTTGCTGCAATTATGGTTTTTTAATTTCCAAAAATCAGGTGTTTTTCACCCGGGTTTTGTGATGGTGTATCTCAAATATAGGGTTAATATTCTAGTTAAATGTCCACATAGTTACAGCTTTCAGTCATACGAGCCTGGAACGAAGGGAAGGCGAGTTCAAGCCACTACCAATAAAAGTTGTGATTAGCAGAGCGTGGTTTCGATCCACGAACCTCTGGGTTATGGGCCCAGCACGCTTCCACTGCGCCACTCTGCTCTGTTGTAAATGTACACTTCTTTGTTTAATCTGATATATATATCTATATATACTATATATATATATATATATATATATATATATATATAGTGTACTATAATATTATACAATACATATAATGTATGTGTATAAAATTTATACGAGTGCTTGCCAACTTCTCTTCATTTCCAGTATCTTAACACTGGAAACCCTTTCCTTGAACTTCAAGCACTGCAAGAATCCACATCTAACGAATAGGTAACTTCTATTAAACAGAGCAGAGTGGCGCAGTGGAAGCGTGCTGGGCCCATAACCCAGAGGTCCGTGGATCGAAACTACTCTCTTCTAATCACAACTTTTATTGGTACTTGACATCCCCTCGTAACTCTTTGGATGACTGACAGTGTCACATAATTACATATATTCCTCGTTCTTTATCTTACTTTCTTAGATTTTGAAGGGGCCTCGAGTGCCATATATACCTGTTAGCCTTCTTATTTCTTTTCCTTTAAGTCTTCAGCTAATAACCTTTATGGACAGACAGAATATGGACAGACAGAATCAACCATAAACCCAAGAGAATTTCAAAGAGAGTTCAGCCTGCAGACACAGAAAAGTTGTAGAAAAGTAGATAAATCTGCCATACAGATCCCGCTTGAGAAATCCTTATGGAAAATTTCGACTATCTTATATATTCATTTTTTTTTATCTATTATCTACAGATATATTTACTCATTCGGTCTTATCTTTGTAATTTTTCCTTTATCTACTTCTATTTTGAATCGTGTGCGTCTAATATGGAGACATTTGTTTTGCTCATAATCGTTATAGGATAGTAAAGACAACAAAAATAACAGACAAGTCCTTGTTTTATTAGTATATCGTAAAACATCTCCAAAAACATAATCGAATATTACTGGAAGACAACAGGGAGAATCCATATCGATGAAATTCATATTATATGTATATATATATATATATATATATATATATATATATATATATATATATATATATGTGTGTGTGTATATATATATATATATATATATATATGTATATATATATATATATAGAAAATATATATAATATATAATATATATATATATATATAATATAACAACTTTTAAAGGTTGCCAAAAACAAGTAAAAAGTAAAGAAAGTGAGCATTCTGTTAAATAACTTAATTTAAAAGGCGAAATATTAAAAACAATATGAGAGAGAGAGAGAGAGAGCTAGATAAACAGCACCTTAATACCAACGCCCAACCAAGGGCTCGATTTAGACGCCCATAATTTCAGGCAGAAGGCATCGAGCAATTCCCTCTCCTCTCCCCACTGATTTCTGACGACCCCCCCCCCTCCCCCTGATGGTGCAATGCCCTATCCGTTCTGGAGGCGCATTCATTCATCCTGGTTCTGAAAAGTCTACCGATTTGCTGAAGTGTTTTCTTAAAGCATAGTTTTTTTTCTCGGGTTAGAATTTCGGAGAAATGAGCTTCGTTGTTTACCAGGTGGAATATAAAATGAATGCTTCCTGAATAACTGCTAATGGCCATTCATCATACATGCAAGGAAGACCTAGTTTCGTATGAAGATGAGAATAATATGGAGAAATATATGAAATATTTCACCCCATGACTGTGTATCCAGCGGCGAATAATATGATGAGGAAACTGAATAATTCACGGGCCAGAATGAATACATGATATTATGTTAAAGGAAAAACCTAATTTTACGTAATTCCCATATTATTAAAGAAAGACTAACCAATCTCTCGAATGGAGATAAAGATATTTACACAAAAGTTATGCGTTTTTATTAACAGCATATCCTTCATACGTTTTTACGTAAAAATAAAGACATAAATCCACAGTAAAGTGTATATATATATGTATTGTATGTATGTATGGTATGTATAATAATATATGTATAATAGTATGTATGTATGTATATATATATATATATATATATGTATATATATATATAATATATATATATATATATATAGATATATATAAATATGAAAAAAAAAGGGAAAACCCTCATGTATTTGATAAGATCAGCGTGGACACGAAACGGAAGGCAGACCCCATAACTCCATTTACATACACAGCCTCTCTCTCTCTCTCTCGGTCTCGGCAATCACCCCACCCATCTCTCTCTCTCTCCTCCTCCTCTCCTCTCCACCTCTTTCTCCATTCTAACAGGTAATGAAAATGAGAGAGTTGCATCATAACATAACGTTTATTTACAATAATAACTAAGTCGATTAACTAAGTAATCCAGTCTTACAGACTAACTTAAAACAACTCATTGTCAAGTCACCCAAAAGGTCACACCTTTCCCTGGGAACTCTGTCCCACCGAAATCCAGAACCGTCTGCCAAAGATACAGAACACATTCCGGTAAGTACACACACAAGTTTAAAGACAAAGTTAATAAAATGGAACATCTTACAAGATATCAAACAAGCCACCCCTTTGGCTAAAGTAAAGGTAACACTTACCCATTTCCAACCGGGCACTAAACACTTTGTCACAAAAAACTCCCCCGGCGAATGCCACGGCATCTTTGCCTATGACTCGAAGCCCTCTGTCAAAATCCCTCCCATAGGCTTGGGTATGAACGCTTTTAACAGAAAGAGGCGCACACGCACATACGAATGCACAGTTCGCTAGCGCCTCGCGGTTCTAGCTGCATCTAGTTTCACAAAGGCACTTTGGGAAGAGTTCATAAACTGTCGTACATTGACTCGACGAACTAAGCATTTTTATCTCACGCCATCCCCTAGAACTCATTGATCAGCTACTCTCAGGTCGTTACTCTGCCCTGTCCTCCACATTCCACAGGTTACAGAGAATGCACGAACAATATATAATTAATCAAAACCCTATGTCTTACAGATTGCTCGGCCTCGCACCTATATGCTAGCTCCCGCCTAGCAAAATTGCTTATATAATACAAAACATTGGCCGGCTTAAAATAAAATAAGTAAAACTGCACGTCTTTGGCATTATAAAATAAAGTCTTATCACGCTTTAATCTCCCAATAACACAAAACGCTTTTTCTCTCATATTTTCTGCATTAGGATTCTTGAATATCCCTCTTCGCTTGTCTGCAAGTAGCTGAACAGACAGTAGCAGGCTATAGCAGGCTGTAGCAACTGTAGGAACGGAATGCCTCCCTCATCGTAGAAGACTCTCACGGCTTCTTGTAGATCCCCAAAAGACACGCTGTAGAATTCTCTCGATCACCCATCATGGAAATACTTGTAATCACCCTGGACAACATGGCAGCAACCTCTCTGCACGGCTGGTGGACGTCTTGCTGGTGTCGGGAACGACTTTTTGGGCGTTAGTATGTCAGTCAGGTCTCTGGTCAATCTAAGAAAATTAACCCAAACATACTACCTCTATCAAACAACGATCTCAAAAAGTCAGAAATACTAACTGAACGTCTCCCAATTAACTCCCTTTAATATGACTACTAAAATGATAAGTCATTATCGCAACTCTCTAAGAAAAAAAAACATCAAGTTCTCCAATTCAATTCTCCAAACTCGCACATCAGCACACACACAACTCAGAAATCACAGCAACTCCACGGAATTCTGTACTCACATTCGAACTCGAATGTGCTCACAAAAAAAAAAAAGAAAAAATTCGTAACAAGCCCAAGAAAGAAAAGAATCACGTAACACCCAGACCCAAAAATGTTCTCGCAATGCTCTGATATACAGCAACTCACAAAATCAGCAAAATCTCCAACTTTTAACAGGCAAAAACCCCTTTTACTGCTCAATAATTAATTACAATGAGACTTAATGTCAAACTCCCATTTCGTAAATAGCAACCCTAGAAAAATTACACCTCCCGGTAAAATCAAATCTCCCGTCCAAAAAAGAAATGCTACTTAAGCTCAATCCCCAAATCATATATCTCTTAGGAAAAGGAAGAAAAATAATAAAAAAAAGATAATCACAAGCAGATTTCCCCAATCACAAAATACATAATACATGTATAATATGCATAACTCCCGCGTTTTTATCCCCAAGAAATGCTCCATGTAAAGTTATGGAATTTGCCAGAAGCAAACTCTCACACATGCGCTTTCGTGAAATGCTATAGCCAACATTTCCAGATATTGCAAAAATTCTGATCTGTCCCACCATCAGAAGAAAAGAATCAGCACACGGCTCATCACATCGCTTGTCAGCAGAAAAATCACCTGCGGACGCATGTTCAAACACAGCACAAAAATTGTCTAGTCAGACATAAGTTTGGAAACTCATGATTCTCAAGAAAAAAAGGTCTAACTGACACATTTCACAGAATTAACTCCAGGATATGACTAATGTGTTTCAAAAATTTGTCTCGAAGAACTTATTCTCTCAACATGACTTTTCCCATATTATATTTCTCCAAGAATAACACACTTGTGAACATAAAAAAATGCACACACATCTCCAAATGACTCGTAATGCAATAATGCCATTTCTCTCTAAAATAGTAACGAAATAAAAAAAAAGAGAACCTCAGAAATCTTCTCTTGACTCAAAAAAAAACTCCCATAACCACAAAAAAAAGGGTCACCCGCCCAAGATTAATACCAACTCCATTATGAGACATCATATCAATAATAACACCACTCCGGTTATAGAAATATTTCCTCCATTTGGTTAATAACCAAACCCCCCTTAATTAATTATTCTTCTTATTCTCCAATAGCCACATGTCAGTAGAAAAAAAACACCACTCCAGGAATAGAGAATAATCACCTCTATTTCGGCAAATACAAAATATTTACCTCTATTTCCACAATAACTCCATGTGGAACAAACAAGGCTCCAAATAATATATCTCCAAAAAATGTGCACTCAAGGCATCTAACTCACACACTCCCAAATATGCCCCGCCATAATCTCCAAATGTGTCTCCACTTTGCAACAAAAGATGGCTGCAAAATAATTGAACTAAACATAGCTCATACCACTATTGGCAATATCAAAAATGGCCAAAAATATATATCTCCCATATATTATATCTCAAATATAACTCCAAAATAATATATACCTCCAATTATTCTCCTATATATATCTCAATTATAACTCATTATATCTCAATTATAACTCCAATTCTCCAGAGAATAACTCAATGTTATAGTCAAAAACTATAAAAACTCACTCCATTTAGCATAACGCTAAAAAAAGGGCAAAAACTCGGCAAATAAAACTGTCTAGAAAAATTCTAGAAAAAACCACCAATGTGCCACAAGTCATTGTAACAGAACTCCAAATTCCACAGTGTCCTAAGCAGACTTCCCATATGCACTACGA
>NC_087205.1:1185872-1208372 GCF_015104395.2 Macrobrachium nipponense | reverse complement strand
GGAATTCTTTGAACTGCCTCTACATTAACCATGTTGCATTCTCTTGTAACCTGCCGTGCATTGTCTGTTGGATTAATTTCCATTTCTACACTAAGCCATAATATATGTTTAGATTAGGCAGTCGTATTCACATCGGGCAAAATTGAGCTGCATAATTTGAACAACAGGCATATTTGGCCTAATGTTAAAAAATTGTAAACTTTATGCAAACTACTTGCTTAATGTACACATTAGGCAATTTCTGCCTAATATTCACATTAGGCAATAATCCACATTATGCGTAAAACATATATATAAATAAAACATCTATATATATATATATATACTATATATATATATATATATATATATATATATATATATATATATATATATATATATATATATATATATATATATATATTTATAGTGAAGAGGAATGGATTTCTCTACTGAAGCGGTTGGCCCTCAAATTTATTTGCAGCTTCCGAGCAGTATCTGTTCATTACGAAGCCTAATTTGTACGAGAGTAAAACATTTTTCGATACTTCAGTACACAATAAATTTGAGTGAAAAAAAAAAAATATGTTGGTTTCCAATCATCAACAGGAATAGTACGATGATTAGAGTACTAATCGACCCAGTCGTCTGTTTCCGAGTTTGTTCCACATAAAAGCGTTTAAAAGGTTTGAAAGAACAATTTGCGGCCAAATAGCAATTTCTCATTTGTATTCATCACCAGGATTAATATCAACGCATATCTATTGGATGTGAAATGGTTTTTCTAATTGTTCGCATACATAATACGCGTACGCTACCTTTATTAATGAAAAATTCAAAGCAAATGGCCACCCATCTGGTGAAATTAATAATCACTGCCTCAAACGTTGGAAAGCTATCCCATGCAATTCAGCAAGTACAAAAACCGTCGCTTCTATGTTAACCCTTTAACGCCGAATGGACGTATTAAACGTCGAGTCAAAATCTCCCCCGATTGCCGAATGGAGGTACCATACTTCGTCTCAAAATTTTTTTTTTTTAAATTCGCGGAAAAATACTTATAGGCCTACCAGCCGAAAACTTTTGAATCATGCGCCTTGTGGGATGCTGGGAGTTCACGTATCAAGGTGTTGTTTTGTTTTGAAGCGTGACCCAAGTGCGCCAGCACGAAATGCCTTCTTCTCGCCCCAGCCAGCATCAGCGACGCACCGTTCGAGAGCGATCTTTTATCGGAACCACGTTTTTCTGAGCTTGTGCGAGACTTTGAACATTTGTGTTGATACAGGACGTTCATAGAGATGTCTGGACGTCGTATGAAACGCGAAAGGCGCGTTTTACCCGTCGGAAGGAAACGTGTTAGGAGAGTTTTGGACCTGGATGCTGGGGAAGGAACAAGCACCCAACCTGACCTTGCTCCTCAACGCCGTTCTGTGCGACCACGTGTCGATGAAAGTGCTTCTCAAGTGTCTCATTTGCCGTTAGTAACCCCAAGGAAGCATCGGGCCATCCTTAGGGGCATTTGTAGGAATTTGGGAGGGCTCCAACAAAGGGACATTGATGAATATTTATCAGAGCTCGATCGAGAGTATGTGGCAAGTCCTCATTTTGATGGCGGATGGTCGTCAAGTGATGAGGACATAACTCCCGATGAAAGTGATGACGACGAATATTTGCCCCCAATGTCCGTTTGAGGGTCACATCCCGAAAGTGAATTAGAGTTCAGTAGTTTCAGTGCGTATGAGGGGGAATCTGAGGAGGGGGATGATGAAGAGTTTAGTTCAAGTTTTCGTGCGGATGAGGATGATACAGAAAGCGAAGGCTTGAGTGAGGGAGATGGGCCAGTGAGGGGGTCTCGTGTTCGTAGTCGTACCCGCGGGGTTGCAACCTCCCTGACATGGCGCATTTTTCGGGGCTCCACGTTTTTTTTGGATTGTTGCCTGCTTCCGACGTCATGATATATTGGAGGCGTAATTTTTTCTTGGGTACACCCAATGTGCCCGGCGTTATGCCCCGTGATACTTTCCTGGCGTTGGACAGATATTTCAACGCCTTCAACCGAAGGGCCATACCCCGGAATAACTCTGATCGCCTCATTTTAGTGCGCCCAGTGTTGGATTATATCCGTGAACGCTGTGTAACTCTCGTGATTCCTGGAAAGAACCTTTCATTGGATGAGGGGATGATGCCTTACAAAGGACGTCTAAGCATCAAAGTGTATAACCCCAAGAAGCCGAAGAAATATGGCGTGAAATTTTTTTTTATTACCGAGGCCAACACTGGCTACGTCGTGGACTTTTCGGTGTATTCCGGGGTCTTCTCCATGTTGCGTGACACTGTTTTCGGTCTTGTGGATCGTTTCCTTAACCAGGGATACCACCTGTTTATGGATAATTATTAGAACTCGGTATCCCTGGCCCAGGAACTGTATGAAGCAGGTGTTCACGTCAGTGGTACCCTTCGGTTGGTGCGGGGGGCCCCGAATTCCCTCAAGAGGTTCGCTAGCCATCCGCAACATCTGGCAAGAGGAGAGACACAGTGGCAGCGGAAGGGAGCTGTCTTTGTCATCTGTTGGAAGGGTGTCCGACTCGTCCTCATGATTTCGACGAGCCATGAACCTGTCCAAGAGGAGATCGTGCAGCGGAAGAAGACACGTTGACAGGGCCGAGTTGTGTATGAGGAGTTTCGTTTAGACCGCCCTACCGTCATTGGGCACTACAACGGCCACATGGGAGGAGTTTGATCTCTTTGATCAGCTCCATCCAATATTATCCCTTCGCCAGGAGAAACCACCGGAGGTGGGACACAAAAGCTCCTCAAATACATCCTTCAGTTGGCCCTCCAAAATGCCTACATACTTTACTGTGGGGTACCGCGGTAAACAATCTTCCGAGGTTGTCCCACATACAGTTCCTAGAGGGTAGCAGGGAATTGCCCTCATCAACTTTAATCCCGATGAGTGGCCTCCATCACGGCCCACCTGCCCCCGAGCTGTAGATCTCCCCGTACAGGAAAGGGCAGACCTAAGGGGTGCCTACTTCGGTCATAGAGGTGCCAACGCCCCTGCTGCCGCCGCCACTGCTGCCGACGCCCCTGCTGCTGACGACCCTGCTGCTGACGCCCCTGCTGCCGCCGCCCCTGCTGCCGACGCCCCTGCTGCTGATGCCCCTGCTGCCGCCGTCCCTGCTGCCGCCGCCCCTGCTGCCGCCGCCCTGCTGCCAACCCCGCCCGCACCACCCTCTCGTCGGGTAGTGGACCCTCCGTGTCGGCTGATGCCAGGGGATCACACACTGGATCTCCTAGAAGGGCGCAGGCAGAAACGGTTGAAGGGGATGTGCAGATGAATGTCAGAAGGAGAGACACCACTGGGTTTTCTGTCGCACCTACAAGATAGCTCTATGCAGGTTCGGGGAGTGTGACCGCAAATACCACAGTGCGGTCTTCTATTGGAGTGCGACTCAGCGGCAGTCAGGAGAGGGCTCACGGGACCGCGCCCTATCCCAGCAGCCGTAAAGGCGCGCGTCTCCCTCCTCCACCTGTACCTCGTCATGTCGAGAGGAAAAAAATGCAAGACTCTTCAATGGAGGAGGGGAGAAAACAAGAATTAGAACGAAGAGTCAGGATTAGGAGTGAGTATTCTGCATTTGTTTTAATTTATTTTTTATTTTTTTCATTTATTATTTCAAGTGGTTATATCTCCATATCTATGCATGAATACGATATTTTCATTGTATGCAAAAAGAAAAGTGTCACCTGCATTCCTTTTATTTATGTATTCGTACCAGAATCGGAAAATGTAATAAATAAAGAAACACATACTTATTATATATTTATATATATATATATATATATATATATATATATTATATATATATATATATATATATATATATATATATATATATATATATATATATATATATATATATATATATATATATATATATATATATATATATATATGATATCTTTATTTTTTTTTATGTTGGTATTTTTGGGTAAGCAAAATACATAACAGTCTAGTAATCTTCAGTCATTTATCTTCATTTTGAACCAATTCCGAAGTCTCTAGAACAATATTGTGATTTATGGCGAATTTTTGAAAAATATATTTTTCTTCCCTCCGTGAGCCGCTTCGCGGCCGAAAAACTCCGAAATGTGTACATCGCGTTATCCTAATATTTGCTCCTTTCCATATTAGCCGTTTTATAGAGTTTCATATATAAAAATGTGCGCAAGTGTATGAAGAATACAATAAAAAATAATTGAATGTTGTAGCTTTTCTCATTTCTGAAATATGGGCATATAAATCACGATGATTTGGAAAAAAACTATGTACGGTCAATTTTGACGCAACCGAAATGGTCGAAAAACGTAATTGTAAGCTAAAACTTCTACGACCTAGTAATATCCAGTCATTTATCTTCATTTTGAAACAAATTTGAAGTCTCTAGAACAATATTGTGATTTATGGTGAATTTTTAAAAAATATATCTTTCTTCCCTCCGTGCGCTGCTTCGCGGCAGAAAAACTCCGAAATGTGTACATCGAGTTATCCTAATATTTGCTCCTTTCCATATTAGCCGTTTTATAGTTTTATATATCAAAATGTGGGCAAATTTATGAAGAATACGATAAAAAATAATTGAATGTTGTAGCTTTTCTCATCTTTAAAATATGTGCATATAAAAAAATATATATATAAAAATTTCGACATTCGGTCAACTTTAACTCGTCCGAAATGGTCAAAATCTGCAATTCTAATCTAAAACTCTTACAGTATCGTAATATTCAATCATTTTTATTCATTTTGAAACAAATTGGAAGTCTCTAGAACAATATATAAATTTACGGTGAATTTTTGAAAAAACATTTTTTTATGTCCGTGCGTTACGAATTTGTTCATCATTTTGTGATAATATTTTTCCGGTGTTGCTTTTATTGTTTTACAATGTATTATATATCAAAATGATTGCAATTTAGTGTACAATACAACAAACAAAAAATAAACTCGTTAGCTTTCACCGTTTTTTGCACAGCGTGATTTTAATACAATTATGTAGGATTTTTTTTTTCGATACCATATATCGCATTATTTACATATGATAATGATATTATTTCTCATTTTTGATGATTGCATACTAAACTTCAGGCAATGAAAAGAAAAGGATCCAAAAATAAACTCTTAATCTTCAAAACTAAGCGCACTGTGATTTTTTGAAAAAATTATTTTTTCCTCTTCCGCGCTCACTCAAAACCGGCTCCGGCATTCGGGGGAGTTTTTTATTTTTACCGCTCCGGCGTTTAAGGGTTAATAAAAATTCACAGATATTAAGTCCTGAAACGGTATATAAATTCAGTGTTATTCATCCAAAACTGCTTACTCTGATTCTCTACTCTTCTTTTTGATTTATAAAATTGGTATCATTGCTCCTTTATTTTTCAGTTACTAGAGGAAAAGGGGAAAATTCAAGATAATCACGCCCTGATCTTGTCAATATCTTTGAACTAGCGCACAAAATTATTTGATAAAATTGTCTCGCTATATTGATATTCACTGTTCCTGTCTGATTTCTGAAGATTTTTCCAAGTATACACAATAACTCATAATCAGTTGATTACATTGAGGATCAAAATTACTCATTCTCCAAAACGTCGTCGATGAATGTCATATGAGACATTATGATTTTATGCTTAACAAAATGTTGATGAAGAAAAATTGGAATTATTGTTATAAAAACTCTTTATAGACATCGTCGTGAACTATGAAAACTGAGTTCGAGATCGTATATCAGTTCAATAGAACCATTACATTACAACTGATTAACACAAGGCGTGATCCGACATCCAGCTTACTTGGGACGTGTGCGCAAGATTTCCCCCTCATATATAAGCGATAAGCATCACATTCCTAACTTTTTATGCAAATTAAAACGTGCTAAAATCTACGGTCAAATAGAGCCTTGTTTCGCCAACGAAAATTAAAATAAATACCCTATATTTTATTATGAATAGTTTTTCTGTACTGTTTAACATGCACACTATTTTTTTTTTTTTTTACATTTTCATTCTAGTAAATATAAATCATAAACATCCATTCTAAGCAAACTGTAAGAAAAAGGATAATGTCGCACAACCATATTCAAAAAATGCTTGACAACCTTCCGTGAAAAACCGAACTGCTAATTCCACGTCTCAAAGCTCTTTAGGGACAGCATTCCCTTGGTAAGCAGCTTATTTGAAAGGGAATTTTAAGGACCAGTTTCAGAGAGCATTGTCGATGTTTTGTCTATTAACTATGATGAGTAGGAAGCTCGCTGTACGGTCATAATTCTTGCTTCTTTTTCTTCTCATTATCGTATATACTTTTATCCATCAACCGTTGTCTATGTATGAGTAAATTAATCTTTTTTTGTGGATTTGAAATCTTAGTTTATTATTTAATAATATGTATTTAATGATAATTATTTTCTTCTAGGTAAATTTTATCTTTTATTTTATTTATTTATTTATTTTTTAAACATGACCATTCTACTCAGAGGTAGCTTTCTAGTATAAGAATAATCATAACTATATAAATAGTTTAAACCGCCTCTTGCAACAATTAAGACTATATATCTTTGTCCACTATTACGCTACAGTCTCAAGATGCTGCCTGTTTTCGGTTAATTTCAAGCTATACTTCCATAACCCAAGACTAAAATCTCTCGCGCGCATTGTGCAAGCGATCCCATAAATCTCTCTCTCTCTCTCTCTCTCTCTCTCTCTCTCTCTCTCTCTCTCTCTCTCTCTCTCTCTCTCTCTCTCTCTCTTTCTTCAATTCGCCCTAAGGATAAGATATAAAACACTTCTTTAGAAGATTATTTCAAGACTTAAGAAAAGAAAGCCTTCCTTTCCTGTATTCCCAATCCGAGAATGATATTCCAGGGTCAGTTTTGAAAATCAAGGCAAAAATTTTACCTAATATATTATCTTCAAAGACGGATTCAATATCTAAATCTATTATTCCTCCCATAGAGTGATTTTTAATGGTCAGTTTTGAAAATACAGGGAAAAAATTATCCGATGTATTATCTTCAAAGAATGATTCAATCTCTAAATCTACAATTCATCCCCCTAATAACGTTTCTGAGGAATAAAGCATCTTCATCTTTTATAAAATGAAACAATAAGAACAAACGCGACGTCACTAGCGACCGGAAAGGCAACAAGAAAATCCATTTTGGACACAACAGGAGCCGTTTTTGTCCTTGGCTTCGGCCGCGCATGATTACGAGGTTTCGGTCCTAACGAGCAAAACGTCCACGAATTGTGCCTCTTGGATTGCTCCTCCTCTTGGCCGAAATTCTGTTGCTTCTTCTTTACAAGGATGTAAAAAAAACATCGGGCATTCTTCACAGATTTCGATGATCGAGAAGAAATTTATATAAATTTTACGCACAATTTTCTAAAAACTATCATGTATTCCTTTTGTTTTTTGTTCCTTGCAAAATATACAAAGAAAATAAGTTATCATATTCAGTTCTCCTTTTGCTGTCATAGTTTTCTTATCTTCCTAGGGTTCTTTTTTGGGTTAATCTGTTTTCTTCGTACAACATTTTACTATATTTCTCCACTTCATATTACAACGCAATCTCATCTAACATAAGTCACTTTACAATGAAGATGTTATTATATAAGAGGTCGACGCAGTCTCATCTGACTTAAGTCACTTTACTTGTGTCCATTTCCTTTCTTGTTAGTTCCCCACAAACACTTCCTATTTACATTAAAATATATTTGTTACTCATCTCTCCTCTGGATGTTTAGGTGGAGACCTCTCAAGTTATTTTAGAAAAGTTTTACTACATCGTCAGAGATGAATGCTACCTTTCCTCTTAAAAATAGATAAAAAAAAAATAACTACGTTTTGCTCTCTACTTGGACGCTGTGAGGTAAAATATTTATTCCTGTTCCACACATATACTTCTTTTATGGACTCTCCCGTCCTTTTGTTTTGTAAAACGGTATATTATTTTTTTTCTTGTTTTTACTGAAAATCAGAGAAAAGGCACTGAAAATGTCCATTCAGAGTTCATTCATATTTATGCTAGCTTTACCAAAGGCGTCTATTACTTTGCAGGTGTTCATTATTTTTACTTTTCTTCTTAGAAGTAAAACACACAAGTTGGGTATTTTCTCTGTGTTTTTCAAGCTGTAAAAGATAAATATTTTCAACTGCTGAAGAAAAAAGTTCATAAGAAGTCTTTTTCGACGCTTATTCCTTTGAGTCTCTTCCTTGCGTATTCTAAATAATAATAATGATAAAAGAAAAACAATAAAAAAATTTTAACCGTAAATCTGCATCAAGTATTCTTTATGTGGAGCTGGATATGGGAGGTATGAAAACACGGTCTTCTATGTTTATCATATTAATACTGATAACAATTCGGACTTGGGTAGATATGGTTGCGCGTTCTTAGGAATAGATGCTTACTTTGAATCACTTATTTAATGTTAAATAACATGTATATTCGAAACATAGACGGACAGGTTTTTACTTTGAAGAATTCATAATATGTATCATTATTAGATTTACGAATGTACTCTATACCTCAGTGTACAATAAAAAAAACCCTCTCTTATTTGAAATCAAGTTTTAGACTTTAGCTATGAGCAAACTAACGTAATGCATAAACATAAAGTTAATAAAACTATATATGCGATTTATTTTAACTCCGTTATTATTATTATTATTATTATTATTATTATTATTATTATTATTATTATTATTATTATTATTATTATTATTATTATTTTTTTTTTGCTCTATCACAGTCCTCCAATTCGACTGGGTGGTATTTATAGCGTGGGGTTCCGGGTTGCATCCTGCCTCCTTAGGAGTCCATCACTTTTCTTACTATGTGCGCCGTTTCTAGGATCGCACTCTTCTGCATGAGTCGTCCTGGAGCTACTTCTGCCTCTAGTTTTTCTAGATTCCTTTTCAGGGATCTTGGGATCGTGCCTAGTACTCCTATGATTATGAGTACAATTTCCACTGGCATATCCCATATCCTTCTTCTTCTTCTTCTTCTTCTTCTTCTTCTTCTTCTTCTTCTTCTTCTTCTTCTTCTTCTTATTATTATTATATTATTATTATTATTATTATTATTATTATTATTATTATTATTATTATTATATGATGCACTGTAACTTTAGTTCAAAAGTTTCCTCGTCTTCAAACTATGTAAAATGTGGTTATGCAGGTTGATAGTTTTGAAATTAAAAGTAGGATCACAGTCTATCAAGAGTGCCTACGTTACTAAAATAATGTGAAGCACAATTATCAGCGAGTTTAATACCAGTCATTCTTATCATTAATAACAATACTATGATAATTGTTGCTGGTGTTGTTGTTGTTGTTGTTATTCGGGTTCGACAACAAGAGAGCTAGATTGAAACAGACATAATGGGAGTCACACGTAGAACTATTTAACTTGAAAAATTGGACTAAATATTGCTTAATTTAAGCGTTGATTATATTCCGCTAAGTTTATTACTGTATCCATCCAACATGATCATTAAAACTATAATTTAAATTTTCTACTAAAATAGTAAACTTTTATTTGTTAATTGTTCAGTCAAATTTATTCATTGTTTCTGTATGTTGTAACATTTGGAGGAAATCATGGAAAATGTTTTATTAACTAACACCGATGTCTGAAAAAAAGGGCAGATGCATAGCTTAAAGTTTGGAAAGTTCTATACATTATGTAATGCATTGTTTTCACAATCCACATGCTAATGCTATATATCTCTGACTTATAAGTTTTTAATGAATCTCGAAAAAGATATTTTCTTGGGAAAGAGTGAGTTTCCCTATCAATGAATAATGAAAAAAGAAACATGCAGGCTGAAAATAAATAGCAATCACCCTTTGGTCTGATTTAATTTCAGTCTATCTGGATAACCAGGAAAACCATTTCGAAATCCTTAAGTGAAACCGATAAGAAAAAAGTGAATGGAAAGGTTAACAAAGTAACTGAATCTGCAATAAAAGAAGAGGCTCAATTCCAAAATTTACAAATTTGTCTATGGTATAGCCACAGTTCGACAGGGAAGTCGAGCTGCATTTTTTTGGCAAGAAATATTATAAACCACTTTCACATCTATGCTTTCCAACAGATGGCAGAACGCCCATGATTTCTGGCACTTAGCCTCTTAGCCAAGTGGCGTAAAGTCGAGTGAGTGACCTGCTGGATGGTTTTCTGATGCACTTCACAAAAATCTGACTATTGAGGATTTCCAAAGATTTCGCATTTCTGAGAAACGATCACGGCACGCTATTTTGGGAAATAATCATGATAAATGCAGCGTGAATAAGGACCAGCTGGCATTCACCATTCGTGCGGGGAGCCTTGGATTGTTGGGCGTGAAAAATGACACGGAATTTTTTACGTCACTTTAGGATTAGTAAGCTGACAGAAGATATTTTTCGCCGTTCAATAATTACTAATGTCATTTCATATTATGTAATCTACAGAAATATTTCTGTAGATTATATATACTCAGATGATTTTTTTTTTTAATTCATCTAAGTATATGTAATCTACAGACGTATTTCTCTTATAGACACCTCATTTGTTTAGTTTAAAAGTCTATATGGAAATGCATTGCACATTTTCCTTCTCATTTCAACTGATAACTACCAAATATTTGGAAGTCTATCGTTATACAGGAATTGGCTAAAGAAACGTGGAAAACATTCAATGTAATGTTACTTTCTGTCGCGATTTTGCAATGTTTTAACATCGTTTTTCGCAACAATGGCTCCTCTGCATCTCTTCAACCTTTCGACCTTTGTTAAAACGCCAAGACCCCGGAAATAGGTATGCCAAGGTGCCCACTAATTGGTAGTCTTCCTCCTTGCATTTTCATGGCCATTTCACTAATTCGGCTTTCCAAAAGCATTTTGAAATTCTTAATGTTTTGCTGGTTCATGTGTAAACTTCAATCGTTCTGTTTGTTTGTATGATTTTTACGTTTCATGGAACAAGTGGTCATTCAACAACCACGTCGAGACTGAGAACTTCTATAACCAAAAATACACATCTCTTACACCTCAAAAGAATGTCCGTCAATCGAAGTCGCAGCCACCGTGGTGGTACGCCAACATCATACCGACCACGTCACTGAAGCCCTTTTCAGTCGTTCTGGTAGGTCATGGCATCATATTATTCAACACACCGGAACAGTGAATACCGCAGACTAAGCTTTTCAAGATTAGTTAGTTTGTTTAGATTATTCCGGCCTTATGCCAGTGCGCGGCCATGACGTATGGTAAGGTGTGAAAGGGAGTAGGGGACCTGGTGTAGACCATTAGTCCCAACAGACCAACAAAGACTGACTTTCAAAGCTAGTCCATAAAGAACAACTAGACTGACTGTCAAAGTTTTCACTGGTAACATGGAAAGAGACTTTGCTTTTAAATATGCTCACGGAACCTTGACGACCAACACTAAGCTGAAAATTTTCAATACCAGAAACAATGATAAATGAGAAACTGCGAAGATGTCGAATACATATTGAGTACTTTTTTTTTTATTTTCGTAGTCACATAAAAATAAATATTGATGTATTTTAAAAGTGAGCTATTTTAAAAATGTTTAAATACATTACTTTGCAAGCATTTTTATTATTAAAATCATTAATAATATCCTCATAACTCTGTGCAATTATGATTTTATGATTCGTTTGAAATATGTATATAAAAAAACCTTGTAAAAAGAATCATACCACGAACATTGTCTTACCAAGAAAATTACGAGAAAGGATATGTGGGCCGGGACTCCTCATTCCGAGAGAAAGGGATTTATATCAATTTCCTCTTAAACGGGATTTATAGGATATAATCTCACACTTGGCTGATTATTCCGACCAAGAACACATCCCCGAAGGACCCACCAGGAAATGTTATGGCTCTCGGGAGATGAATTCTTCGCTGGATCACTGGACGCTTTTTCTGGGTCGGATATGATGATGTCTGAATCATATTTCTCTTTCCCATTTTTTCTTCGTGTGATTCATTTCCATTTCTATCAATACTGGGCCTTTCGGCTGTGATGACATCGCATCATTTTCTCTTTTTTTTTTTACATTTTTTATTGTACTATTTGCTTTTTTTGTCGTCTCTCTCTCTCGCTCTCTGGTGTGATGTCGGGATCATCTCTTTGTATATACACTTCCGTTATATTTTAATGCCTAAGGTTGCGGTAATATCTCGATTAATTGTTTTTATATTGTTCCTAACTTTTTTCCTCTCTTATTTTTATATATTTCATTACAATTTCACACAGTAATTTTCGTTGGTATCTTCTTTTTATGTTATGAAAACTGAATTATTATTGTACGTTTCCGCAATACTGTTTCTGAGATCCATTTCTTTATTTCCACATTTGTTAAAAGCTTTTAATGTCAACCTTGTTTTCTCCTATAATAGCACACTAAAAGGAATGTTAATAAAAAATAGCCCCAGAGAAAGCAACAACATAATATATAAAATTCCATGTATGGATTGTTCCTCATTTTATCTCGGACAGTCTAGCAAGGGCCTAGAAGTAAGGCTAAGCCAGCATAAATATTCTGTAAAAACTGGGCAAACATCTAATGCAATATTCATTCATTTAAGTGAAAACAACCACCGAATAAATTGGGTTGGTAGTTCTGTAATTGCATGGTCATGAGATGTCTTATCACGAAATCTTTTAGAATCTGCTTTAATACAACTTACTTTTCATTGTAATTTCAAAGTTAGTCGTGGCCTTTTTCATTTAGACCCTTGTATTTGTAACATGTTTAAGAATGACCTCAAAGATATAATTACAGACTTAAATCAAAATTAGTTGCCTTTGAGTTATCTTCGTTGTAATGTATGTCTAACCTGTATTGTGAATATGTATTGTGAACATGGTTTTGTTTACCAAAGTTCTGAACAGCTGTCACCTACAATTCTTTAATTGTCTTGTCCTTGTATCTGAGATGGTTATCTTAAACTTTTAATCGCACCCATTGTTTATGCTTGTTTGGGAAGGTTACTCTTCTTCCAGGTGTGTCGGATTCTAGTTACTAATCTCTTTATAATCCCTATCTGTCAGTTATACGAATCTTCTTGTTTTGTCTTTTGTCCCATGTACGTCAGTTCTGCTTAGTAAAGGACGTGGAAACGTCGAAAGGTCTCGTAGTTACTCCTTCGCTTATTTTTCCTTCGTGGCATATATCTTTATTTATGGATTTATCACATTCCTAACTTTCGTGATTCAGTTATACATATAATATATATATATATATATATATATATATCATATCTATATATCTATATCTAATATATATATATATAATATATATATATATACATATGACAAATACCACGAAGGAAAAGTGAAAAAAACTGAGGGATTCTTAAGCCATTATTTGTCTGTGTTTATACATTCTTCACGTTCCGTATCTTCGTGAATTAGTTATGCATTTATATATCTAACATTAATGCGCTTGTTGTTATCCCATGATATTCAATTATGTTTTTCTAGATATAGGACTGTTTGCCATTGATACAAAGAATGATCAATTATTTCTTTTTATTTTGATAATTAGCTTATTTTCATGGGACAAACAAATGTGGTTTTATTGGACGTACACTGTGCAAACGAAATAGAACTGAGGGAAAATGTCCAGAGATAATTGATAAAAGGTTGTTTGTATTAGAAAGAGGAAAATCTGCTTGAAAAGGTTTCCAAGCAGGAAAAATAACGCAAAAAATTATCACCTTTTCCTGTAACCTGTCTCTGTCTGTAGGCTGAGTTTCCTCTGGAGCCGTCTTGGGTTTATAGCCTGCTCGCTCAGTCCATAGGGATTTTCGGCCGAAGATTTAAAATTAGAAAGAAATAACGATAAGTAATGTGGCACTTAAGGCCGAGGACAGTCCTTCAGTACAGTGGGCCACGGCTGATCGGCGAAACCGCCCAGGCAGACATTTCAGCTCAGATTTCGGCATCAAGTCTTCGAAGCCTCCAGAGGGAGATATCGAGGCTCTACGTTGATGAGATACCCTCAAGGTTTTTATTAAACGTCCACACAGTTACACCTTTCAGTCATACAAGCCTGGAACGAAGGGAAGTCGAGTTCAATCCACTACCAATAAAAGTTGTGATTAGCAGAGCGTGGTTTCGATCCACGGACCTCTGGGTTATGGGCCCAGCACGCTTCCACTGCGCCACTCTGCTGTGTTTTGCGTTAATTACTTATTTGTTAAATCAGATTTATTGCAGTTCATGAACCTTGAGGAGAAAAGGTGGCAAGCACACACACACACACACACACACACACACACACAGTCTGGTCAAAGAGTTAGCAGACTAAGGTAGTAAAGGACGAGTGGAATTCACTTCTGCAAGAACACTACTGACCATTTCTTAAATATATTTTTAAATATCAACTGTATCTTCTTGAAATTTTGGACCAACATGTTTTAGACCTTCCGCTAATGTATGGCGAGATGGCCCGCCCACTTCTTTCTCTCCCTTTTAACAAAATATGAATGAAAGTGTACCGTACTACGATTATGACGTATGGCGTTTTACATTTTTAAATTACTTTATGGCTTATTGTTTTATGTATCCAAATCAGTTTAAGGAATAAAGTTTATTTGTGTTTCATTATTTTGGGAGATTATTATGACCTCTTGGTTTATTTAGAGCATATATATACTGGAAAATATACTCGCTGAAAATTAGAAGTGCATTAGTTACAAGTTGTTCACGTGTGTTTATATTGTCGTCCGGCTTCCACCCGCCCATCCTGAACTCGATGCCATCGAGCAGGTATGGGGGCATATGAAGCTAAATGTACGTTCATCGTTACGGCATTTCACCAGGGCAGACCTAAAGGCCAGACTGGAGGAAGCAAGGCTTGCTGTCACTAAACAGGTGTGGGAAGGAGCTGTCCAACGAAGTCAAGCTTTCGAGAACGAATACTGGCTTACTGACAACGTCCGGGATTGCATAGATCCAATCGTTGTCAACGTCGCCAGTGATGACGAGAACGATCTGTTTTTAGTCAGTGATGGGGAGTGAGCTGAAATATCCTTATACGTGTGTATATATAGTCCTGTACTGTAATTAATAAGTTTTGATATATTTATCCACCAGTTTTTTTATTTTGTATGTCTATGCTGTTTTCATGGTTACTGCAAAAATTTACTTCAAAATCTGTAAAATTTCTGTATATATTGTACATACTTTATTGGATCTATATAATAAAATAATGTATATAGTGATCTTACTTTTAAATAAACTATGATCAGTTTTTTTCCTTCCATATTTATATCTCCAATAATAATCTAAAGTTGCCACTACCACACCATTCTCATGGAAATAGATAAGAAAGGTACATGATAAATAAAAACATACAAATGGCTTTATGAAAAGTAATCAGTAATAAGTGGTAGTTCGTGTACATTTTAAAACGTAAAAAAAACATATGGTAATACACTATTCCATTCATAAGTATCAGACAGAGTAAGAAAGAGAGGAGTGGGAGGGGCTTCTTTCATAACTCTTTGGCTAAGCCAACGACAGGTGTTCGTATATTTACAACTAATATTGAGGAAATTGAAAATTTTCTAAGAAAAGTGCCTTAATTATTAATTCAGGGTACTTAATTATATTGCCATATATTAGCGGAAGGTGTAAAACAATTTGTACCAAATTTTCAGGAAGATACGGTTGATATTTAAAAAGATATTTAAGAAGACCTATCCATCGCAGGGCTTGAAATGGTCAGTAGGTTGCTTTCATGTGAAAGAAGTGATGGGCAAATGAAGCATAAGAATGAAGATTCAGTTCGTCAGCATCTCTTGAATGTACGGCAATGTCTTTCGCAGGATTCTCTATTTACTGGCAAGTGCCGTCGGAAAACATGCGCGTGCTAGATATCCAGGATACCTGGATATCTACATTTATATATATATATATGTATATGCATATATATACATATATATATTATGTATATATATATATATATATATATATATATATATATATATATATATATATATATATATTATATCTTTATATATATATATATATTATATATATATATATATATATATATATATAGATATATATATATATATATATATATATATATATATATATTAATATTATATATATATATATATATATATAGATATATATATATGTGTGTGTGTGTGTGTGTGTGTGTGTGTATAAGGAAAATGCCACGAAGTAAAAGTGTAACAACCGAGGGGTTGTTAGGCCTTTATTTGCCTTTGTTTATACATACATTCTTCACGTTCCGTATGTTTGTGAATTAGTTAGGCATCTATATATCTAAACGTGCTTGTTGTTATCCCGTGATATTCGATTATGTTTTTGTAGATATAGGACTGTTTGCCATTGATACAAAAAATTATTAATTATTTCTTTTTATTTTGATAATTTGCTTATTTTTATGGGACAAACAAACATTGTTTTATTGGACGTACGCGATGCAGACAAAAAAAGGTAGAGGAAAAATATCCAGAGATAATTGATAAAAGGTTGTTGGTATTAGAAAGAGGAAAATATGTTTGACTAGACTTCCAAGCAGGAAACATTACGCAAAAAATTTATCACCTTTTCCTGTAACCTGTCTCTGTCTGTAGGATGAGTTTCCTCTGGAGCCGTCTTGGGTTTATAGCCTGCTCGCTCAGTCCATAGGGATTTTCGGCCGAAGATTTGAAATTAGAAAGAAAGAACAATAAGTAAATGTGGCACTTAAGGCCGAGGACAGTCCTTTAGTGCGGTGGGCCACGCCTGACCGGCGAAACCGCCCAGGCAGACATTTCAGCTCAGATTTCGACTTCCCTTCGTTCCAGGCTTGTATGACTAAAAGGTGTAACCGTGTGGACGCTTAATAAAAACCGTAAGGATATTTCATAAACGTAGAGCCACGAGATCTCCCTCTGGAGGCTTGGGAGACTTGATGTCGAAATCTGAGCTGAAATGTCTGCCTAGGCGGTTTTGCCGGTCAGCCGTGGCCCACCGTACTTAAGGACTGTCCTTGGCCTCAAGTGCCACATCAGCCTGCAGACAGGGACAGGTTACAGGAAAAGGTGATAAATTTGTGCGTTATGTTTCCTACTTGGTAACCTTTTCAAGAAGATTTTCATCTTTTTAATACGTACAACCTTTTATCAATTATCTCTGGACATTTTTCCTTAATCCTATTTTGTTTGCATCGTTTCCGTCCAATAACACAACTTTTGTTTGTCCATTAAAAATAAGCAAATGATCAAAATACCAACAAATAATGGATAATTCTTTGTATCAATGGCAAACAGTCCTATATCTACAAAAACATAATCGAATATCACGGGATAACAACAAGCACATTTAGATATATAAATGCCTAACTAATTCACGAAGATAGGAAAGTGAATACTGTATAAACTAAGGAAAGTAGAGGCCTAACAACCCCTCCTCTGTTTCACCTTCACCTTTATATATATATTTATCCTCTGTTTCACCTTCACCTTTATATATATATATATATATATATATATATATATAATATATATATATATATATATGTGTGTGTGTGTGTGTGTGTGTGTGTATATATATATATATATGTGTGTGTGTGTGTATGTATATATATTTGTGTGTGTGTGTGTGTGTGTGTGGTTGGTATGTAGATAGATAGTCATATCAAATCTTGATCCAGTAAATAACACGCTCCAGTAAAGTCACACCGTTTATGGCAAAGTTATTGAAGAAAACTGCATAATGCTAAAATTTTTTCTGCACACCAATAAAAAAACGTTTTACTAGACTCGCTATAATCTAAGTCACATTAGCCGATATATATTACTTGAAGATAGTACATTAATTTCAGTGTAAAAATATAGGTTTTAAGAGAATATGTTTGTATTATCTTGTGAAAGGTTTTTAAAGGATATTTTAGTGTTATTTTCTCAATTGCTATTCCTTTTCTTAATTAAATATCATTGCAATTATTCTGGAAGCATTAAGTCATCATTACTTTACATAAACAATAAAAAAAATGTTCCTATTCGACGGAACATTTTCCATCCTCCTGTACATAAATGGAGTGAACTTGAAGCAAAGCCACTTACCCTAGAAATTCTGGAAACCCTTTCCCAATTTTTATATGTTGCTTTCTGGACTGGGATTCTCTTTTCCAAGTCCATCTATTTTTTTCCAACATCGCGTTGAAAAAGAATACCGGAACGGTTATAAAAATGCTTTCATCTTTGTTGCTTTTTTTCAAAAAGTAAAAATCTCTAAACCGCCCAAAAGAGTGAGATATAAAATCAGAAGGAAAAATGTAAGTACCTTAAAATCCTTTCAGTAGTCCTTTTCCTCGAGGATAAATCCCCGGTGGATTTATTACGAATTCAAACTAGACGAGTAAGCATAAATGTCTAAATTGAATTTCAAATATATTATGATTTTTTCCGTATCAGATAATATAATGAGAATAAAGTTTATGATCACTTTTAAATAATATTTAAAGCATTTATCTCTCTCTCTCTCTCTCTCTCTCTCTCTCTCTCTCTCTCTCTCTCTCTCTATATATATATATATATATATATATAATGATGTGGTGTGTGTGTGTGTGTAGTGTATGTTTATTTAGTGGGGGATTATAAAAAATGTATGCATGCATGTATGTATAGGTAAGGTCTTTATATCGTCACGTACGACGAATACAAGAAAAAATTGAATTAGAATAAAATTGGCATGTTGTTTTCAAAACCGAAGTAACAAGTTGACACACATACAGACACACACACACACACACACACACACACACATATATATATATATATATATAAATAATAATAATATAATAATAATAATAATAATAATAATAATATCCTTTATTTCGGCTCAGGGCCACATACAATGAAAATACAAAATACACAGTAGCATACACAATTTAGATATATGAGACAACATGATAAGAAAAATTAGTAATCGGCACTTATCCACAAAATAGCTGAGGTAGCATAAAAGATAGTAATCATAATACTGGTAATAACAGTAATAATATTGGTGAGAAAAAAATGCATTGAGTTATAACAGTTAGTGCACATTATATATAATTTAAATTTCAACTAGAGATCTTAGGTGGTTACAGTAGTCAGGTCCATATGGCTAAATACGAAAATTGAATGTAGAGAAAAAAAAAAAAACTTTAACTTGATGTAATCACAGTAATAATGAAAAAAAAATATCAGCAATAAATATAATAATGACAAATTCTGCAGATGACATCTTGCCAATACAGAGATTACGTCCTTTAGGGGACAAAGGCCTCATTTTCCCATCTTTCCCACAATTTAGATCATCTTCTTGCTTCACTCCTTAGGATGCTTTGTATGAGCGAGTTGCTGCTGTTTCTCACTCGGGTACCAGACTGGACATTGTTCGCCTTACAATGATTTTTAAATTGTCCAGGTGGTTTTCTAAGAACATCTGTGTGGCGGAGTGGTAGCGGTAGCGGGTGGTTTGTGAGGCGTCTCAGAATGTCATTGTGCACAACAGTGATACGTCTCATGGTCTCTCGGGTATAGTTCGTCCAGAGGGAACACCCATAGATACTGTAGCAGTACGAGCGGAAGAGCAGCAGTTTCATGTCTCGGTGACAGAAGGCAAACCTCCTTGCAATCATGTTGCCAGTTGCACATAGTTTACGACGCCTCTGTTCAATGTCTGCCGTATCTTTTAGGTCGTCAGTGATAATGTGACCCAAATACGGAAATTCGAGCACAAATTCCAGCCGATGGTTTCCGAGAAAAATTTTTGGTTCTGCAATATGCTTAAGCGATCTCGGGAGCAGCGACATGCACTGGGTCTTGATTTCGTTGTAGATTATATCAAATTCCTCTGCATATTGGAGGCAAGTGTCGATGAGTCGTTGGAGGCCATGCACTGATGGGGAAATCAGAACCATATCGTCGGCGTAACAGAGGTTGTTTATAGTTGTTTCATTGACGGGCTGCATTCCGATTGGGAAGGGTGAGGTTCAGTTTGAACATAAAGTATCTGTGTACGTATTAAACAGGTATGGAGAGAGAATGCCCCCTTGCCGAAGCCCGTTTAGGGAGCCAAAGGTGTAAGATAATACGTTACCCCATGTGACACAGAATTGCTGTGTGGAGAACCAGCAATGTAAAATGCCAATTAGATATAGGGGTGTGGCCCTTTTATGCAGCTTCAGGAAGAGCTTCAGGTAGTTTACTCTGTCAAATGCTTTTCTCACATCTACAAAACATAGGAAAACAGGAGAGCCTGATGATAGGTAGTAGTTCAGCAATTCTTTCAGTATGTAGATGCAGGTGTCGGTTGAGTGGTTTGCTTTAAACCCGAAGTGGTTGTCAGTGGTGTGTAGAAAGGGGAGAAGTCTCACAAGAAGAACCGACTTAAGTATCTTCGATGCGATCGTTGTGATTGCAATTGGCCGGTAGTTGCCAGGGTCAGATGCATCATTTAGCTTGTTTTTGATTAATGGTATCAAGTGAACTAAGAGTAGGGAGTCTGGAAGAAACTGGTGAATTATGCACGCATTGAATAGGGCAGCTAGCAAAATGTAAATTATCGGATGGCAGAATTTGAAAGCTTCTGCGGGAAGACCATCACAGCCGGGCGATTTATTATTAGGTATGCTGTTTATGGCATCGCTGATGTTACCTGGCGTAATACGGTCTGCAAAATGAAATTGAATGTTGTCATTAAGGAGGTTTATCTAACATCCCTTCGGGGGGGGGGGGGAAGCTTGATCATTTATGCAATTCAGGATATTGTTGAAGTGATCGCCCCACATACTTGCAATAGCTTCGTCTCCGACTGCTTCCCCTACTCTCTGTGATAGCTTTTTAGTTTTGGGATTTAAAGACTGGATATCTTTCCAAAGACGAGGGTAATCACCAGATTCTAAGTTTCTAGACATTGCATCGGCTCTTAGTTGTTTTTCATTTAACCTGCAGTGCTTAAGAGCAAGTTAAGAAATATCCGATCTATATTTTTATGTGTGTGTGCATGTGCATGAGAGAGAGAGAGAGAGAGAGAGAGAGAGAGAGAGAGGACGAAGTGAGAGAGAGAGTAAGAGGGAAGGGGGGAGATTATTTAGTTCTGGAAGAAAAGATGAGGCTGAAAGTCGTAATTTCTTTTCTTTTGTCATTTCTTCCAGCGTTTTATCTCTTCTCTTCTTGCCCCGCCGGATCCAATAAGACCATCTTGTGCAGTTTCATTAAATCCTTTCGTCCAAAAGCAATCCCTTCTTCCGTCTCCTAAGTAGATGAACTTCGTTGCTCCCGCCAATAAATGGAACTTTACAGGGGGGGGTGGGGGCACTGGATCTATGGTTACTGAAACAATTTTCATATTAATAACTTAATTGTTCTGAAATTAAATAGCCATATGATGATGATGGTCAGTATACCATTCATATAAATTAATTCATCAGGTTAAAAATACTTGCAGTTCAATAATCCTCAGGTTGAGCTTTCTTTTTTTTATCAATAAAATACATATAGTAAATAAATACCCCTCAGAGCGATTTTCTCTATCCATTCTTTCTTCCTAGAAATATCCTTATTCTAATCCAGCGTGATGAGCCTACTGCTTACGGCTGGAAGTTATTCAATATATTATATATATATATATATATATATATATATATAATATACATATATGTTATATATATATATATAGATATATATATATATTATATAAAAATAAACACTATTGTATATGTATATGTATATTAAATATATATATATATATATATATATATATATATACATATATATATAGATATATATATTTTGGTGAATTTTTTATGGGCTCCTTGTTTATTAGACTAGATATATATATACTATATATCCGACTATATTATATATATATATCATAATATATATATACTATATAGATGTATATGTATATATATATATATATATATATATATATATATATATATTATGTAATTGTAATGTATTGTATGTTTGTGTGGTGTGTGCGTTTTATCAAAGCCCTGAGAACGGGTATATTTTTTTTATCGGCCACATGATTTAACTAGCAATAGAATTCAAAATGATTTGGGAAATTTTAATCTATATATAATATATATAATATATATAATATATATATATATATATATATATATATATATACTAAAAATAGAGAGAGAGAGAGAGAGAGAGAGAGAGAGAGAGAGAGAGAGAGAGAGAGAGAGAGATTCAGGAGTAATTCCAGAACGTATTTGGGGATATATAAGCCTAAGAGAGAGAGAGAGAGAGAGAGAGAGAGAGACCCAGGAGTAATTTCCAGAATGTATTTGCGGTTATATGAGCTCAAAGCTTCCAACCATTAACGTACGGAGGGTTTAGGACTTACATAGCTTTGTGACAGTACTCCGGGAGGATGTGCATTGGAACCTATTGTTAACATTTATACAGAGATA
>NC_087205.1:1165872-1180872 GCF_015104395.2 Macrobrachium nipponense | reverse complement strand
AATATTCCCCACTTTCTTCGTTCACACTTTATTATTATTATTTTTTTTCAAATGAGGGCTAAGATAAGTTAGATGAATGGTTCACCAAAATATGTTCCTGGTATTTTATGATTAAAAATGGAAATCTGAAATGACGCACGAGGACTAGTTAAACCTCTGGCCAAATGTACCCGCGATGGTGTAGGTATCGATAATTAAGTCCTCCACACCATAGACACAGTCGATATGTACTGAACGGTTATTGCTTAAACTTTTCACTTACTCCTGGAGTAAGCCTACAAAGAATTTTGTTACTGTTGTTGTTTTTGTTTTGGGGTTTGGGTTAGGAAAAGTCTAAGGAAGAGTCTAAAAAGGTCTGAAAAGGGTGTTTCGCGTTGAGTTGAAAGATACATGAATTTTAGGATAGGATATTTATGATATATTTATTAGAATGAAAAAGTAAAACAATAAATACTGTGTATGCTAAACAGTACAGAACAATTATATCTAACAAAATATAGCGTAATTATTTTAATTTTCGTTGGTAAAACACGTCTTTATTTGACCGTAGATTTTAGCACGTTTTAATTTACATTAAAAGTTAGGAATATATTGTTTATAACTAATGCGTGATGGGAAAATCTTGCACGTTTTCCCAGTAAGCTGGAGGTCAGATTAGGCCTCGCTGTTTATGACTAAATTTAATATCCGTTTTTCTATAATACCTTAGATAATGCTTAATAGGTAAGCGAGACAACTTTGATTATGTTCTGTGTAACTATAACTCTACATCCTTACTCGAGGCGTCCTGAGTACAAATGATGTAAGCAAGTATGTAATTATATTGGCCCAAGCTGAAACGGAACAGGCAGCCAGAGTGAATGGATCTCAATTAGATCCAGTCGGCTTTAGTGTTCCCCGAAAGGATTCGCCAAACAATTCTCCATTTAAAGGAAAACCTCCACCGAATACAAGAATGCCTTTTCTGGGGAATGACCTAATCATGATATGCGTTTTAAAAAATACATTAAAGTTTACCATTTTGGTCGGCAACACTCAGAGTGATATTGAGTTTCTTATTAGTTTGAAATTTTTGTGAAGCTCAACACAGTAAAAGATAAATATGAAATATGAAATACTGAAATCTTTTCGGCCGTAAATTTAAGTGAATACGTAAAACAGTAATAACGAAGTAGATTAGGAAGCCGAATTTTAATAAGAGAAAATACTTACCAGTCTCATCCATTATTTTAATTAACGTGTAGCTGGAACGTTCAAAAACCTCGTACCTGAAAAAAGACTGATATTTTATGACATTCCGTGTAGAAGACAGTAAAAAATAGTAAATAATAATGTGAAAAAATGAGATTTTTTTTACGAAAAAATCTGAATGATACTCTGCAAAAAAAATCAGAATAGTTAATTAAAAGAAAAAAAAAAACAGTAGTTGCGGAGATTAAAAATGTTGAGATTTCCTAAATAAAGCCTGACTGGTAGCAGAACAAAAAAACTACTTAAAAGGTTAAAATAGATTAAAATTTATTTGATATAAAGAATAATAAAAAGGCTCAAGAATGTGGGCGCAAAAAATTTCATTGAGGAAAAAAATATTTGCACAATGAAACGCAAAACCAATTTTAGTGAAGCATCCTATACCGATAAGACTAGGCTCTCTCTCTCTCTCTCTCTCTCTCTCTCTCTCTCTCTCTCTCTCTCTCTCTCTGGCTTAAGTTGAAGGCAGCTTCTGCATAGTGAGGAGCCAACATTACCGGATTCTCTTGCTGAGAAATGACTTTTGCGGAAGCTGTCGATATCTGTAATATTCAGGACTCTCTCTTCTTCACGCAGGAAGCTCCAGTATTTACGTAGTTTGCTTATTCTGGTTCGATTTTTTCATTAAATATGCACGGGCGCATATTCGACATTTAATCTTTTTCCAATAGCAGAAGGTGTCCCTGAGCATAAGTAACTCGGTGTTTATTGCCTCATTTATGCTTCTGCTAGTAAATCCGGGACGTATCCCTTCATGTACCAATCGTCCACGACAATATATATATATATATATTATATAATATTTATATATATATAATATATAATAATAATATTAATATATATAAACCAGTATATAATATAATATATATAATATATATCTATATATATGTTTATATATATATAATATATATATATCATATATATATATATATATATATATATATATATATATATAATAGATATATATATATATATATATATATATAGATATATATATATATATAGATATATATATATATATATATATATATATATAATATATATATATATATATATATATTTATATATATATATGTAAATTCTACATACCCAAAGTCACACAAACATTCATGTGTGTGTGTTCGTAAGTCTTCTGGGGTCAGCTTTCCGTGTAGTAGAATTAAATGTGTTGGTTTATCTCAGTAGTATATATGCCACAGAGAGAGAGAGAGAGAGAATTCACAGCTTTTCGGCAGCGAATTCTTTTCCAAGAATTTTTTGTCTTTTTATTTTAAAAATTCGCTTCTGATCACTTCCAATTCAGCTTAATAGCTCCAGCCCTAGAGAGAGAGAGAGAGAGAGAGTGAGAGAGAGAGAGAGAGAGATGCATTTCTACGCTCGGCCGTATTTCTGAAAGGAAAGTCTACTTCGGAAAATACAACGGCACAACAAATTTATTATGTGAGAAGGTTACATGGCACTGGCGAAAATATTACTCAGGATTGGAATGTTCGTCTCGTCTACGTGACATAACGCTGACTTGATGTTCTAAATTGTCAACCCTCCCTGTGGCAAAGAGAGAGAGAGAGAGAGAGAGAGAGAGGTGAGAAAGCGTCATTCCGATGCATAGGGAAAATCAAACGCGTCTAGTATTTGCTGAAGCTCTCCTAAGTGCGTCAGATCCGCCGATGCAGCAGATGGCCGAATATGCACAGCGAAATATTGTCAGCGAATGACTTAACCAAATATCTTGTAAACATTCCTGGTATGGTTTTGGTGATTATTATTTTTTCTTTTTTAGAATATTATATAATTTCTTTTCAATGAGGTACTCATTTGGCTATAACCTTACTTACAATTACCTTTATGCAAGCGTTACGTTTACTGAAATTTATTTGTCAGGTATGAAAATATCGCCAAATGTCACGATGATTGTTGTAAATCAACTCCAGCTTTAAGGACTTTAAGAACACATTACAGGGGTTTTGAGAGCAATAGATATTTCCATTGACTGATATTTTTTTCTTCCCAGTTTTTGAACTTATTACAGATTTGCAAACTCCAAATTCTATTTGCCTCAATCGAGAGAACGAGATGCCTTTTCAATTGTGATTTCCTCTTCAAGAGAGCTCCTTATGTATTTCATGTACTGAAACTGGTTTTTGCTTCGTCATCTTTCAGGAAATGTCTGAAATGATTTTCCTGAAATGCTGTGCACAGTTATTTGAATTACTTTTACAGCACGTTACCCACGTTACTTTAGAGAATTAGATCTCCACGAAACGGAAAACACACTTATTACTCGTGGGTACCTAGCTATATATGTGTATGTCTATCCCTTTATGAAGTTTAAAAGTCATTTACCTGTTATTCTGCTGTTTGACCCTAGATAAACACCCTTTGTAACTGTTTGTATCTGGTGGGAACGTGATACCCAATTTAGTTTATGTGATAATTAGAAAACATGAATGGTCTTATAGGATACTCGTGATAGACGAAGCCCTTAAGTATTTATACCTTTCTATATGGAGCTGATATGAGAACGCTTTTAATCATCCAGGGTTATCTGAGTATATCAAGCTTTCCTTTCAAGATAATGCGGACTTAGCAAGGAACAAGAGCCTGTGCTGGCACAGGAAAAGTGGAATTTGACAACAGAAGAAAAATATTTTGTAACCTTAGTTTCTCTTCTGATAACCATCAATATTCAAGGTCGAGATGACTCACAAAAGTTGAATTTGGCAACAGTAGAAAAAAATATGTAGCCTTAGTGTTTCTTGTGATGGAGTTTTAACCATCAATATTCAAGGTCGAGATGATTCACGAAAGTTGAATTTGTCAACAGCAGAAAAATACTATGTAACCTTAGTTTCTCTTCTGATGGGGTTGTTAACTATCAATATTCAAGGTCGAGATGATTCACGAGCTTCCTGTCCGATGTGAACTTTGTGGAAGTGAAAGTGAAAGTGAAAGACATGATTGGTGCAATTGCACTTCTGCCCTTTGCGTCGTTGCATGGCTTTTGAGACGATGGTGATGAGTACGAACAGTTTAATAACGGAATGTCAATGGAATTCATAATCTTTTTTATTTGTTATGAAGTTTATTGAACTATAAATAAAAAACAGACGTATCAAATTGAGTGAAGTCAAAAGCTAAGAATATATATTTTTAATTTTCATCACTGAAAAAATGGAGAAACCTTTTTGGAAAATCTGATTGACAAAGAACATAAAAAATTATAGGAAAAAATATTACAAAATAAGAGAAATTGTGGCTTTAAAAAATTGTATTTTTGTGACGATAAAGTTGAATAAAAATCGTTCAAAAGCGCATTTTGTAAGCTTTAAAATATACATTCTTTTCTGTACCAAATTCTGTATTGTCGCAAGACTCCAAACTAATGATTTTTGTGTTTCGCTTTTGATGGTTTAAGAGGGGGATCAATAATTGCAGTATAGCGAAGAACGTTAAATACCAGATTCTCTCGTCGTCAACTTACTTTTTTTGAAGTACCATTATCTGTAATAATCTCTGGGTACCTAATTTTATTCATACCTGTTCACCAGCTCTTGCGCTGATGTAAACATGTCCACACACACATATGTATGTATGTATATATGTATATAGGAATATATGTGTATGGAGAGAGAGAGAGAGAGAGAGAGAGAGAGAGAGAGAGAGAGAATAGCTGGCATCTCGATACCTGTGCAGAATCAAGCGTGTCAGGTGTTTGCTATGGCGTTCTCCAAACACGCCAGATCGGCTGTTGCATCAGAAGCTCGGAAATGTGCAGTGGAATGAGGCCTCTAGAAATGCCCTGGCTTACAATCGCTTGAGACTTAATGGGTTTTATGGTTTTTATATCTGAGGGTATTTGTTGGTAGCCATATTGTTGTGAAATTTATGTCGCTCTAACAATACGCGTAGTCAAGTATTTTCTCAATTTGAATCTTCGATCCAAGATATACAATCTTATAAAATGAAAAGTTGATTCATTTTGTTTTGCAACTAACATTATAGGTTAAAGAAAGGGAAGAAAGTAATTATATCTATTCTAAAGGATTCTTTTTATTCCAAGAAATAACTAAAAGAAGCCGTATAATCCATGTCACTTCAATATCTCTGTTTCTAAACATTTTTATCTCTCTCTCTCTCTCTCTCTCTCTCTCTCTCTCTCTCTCTCTCTCTCTCTCTCTTTCTCGTTTGAATTTAATATTGTTCATCTTCAGTGTTCCCCCTGTGGAGGAATTATTTGGGATATATATATATATATATATATATATATATATATATATATATATATATATATAATTTATATATATATATGTATGTATATATATATATATATATATATATATATGTGTGTGTGTGTGTGTGTGTGTTTGTGTGTGTATACAGACAATGCTTTATGTTTGATCGTGTAAAGATAAAAGTTAAAATGATTTTGAAAATTATTAATAACATTTTTTCATTTCCTTCTCCAGGTAAGTGATGATAAATTGAAGTAAGATGTAAACCCAGAAAAAAAGTAAGTTATGTTGATCATTTTCTCTCTCTCTCTCTCTCTCTCTCTCTCTCTCTCTCTCTCTCTCTCGTCTCTCTCTCTCTCTCATCTCTCTCTCTCTCTCTCTGTCTTAAGCACTTCATAAGTACATTCAAAAATACATATTTATGTCTTTATTTATTTACAGAAAATTCAGTAACCTAGTTCTTATGTGTGGCCTTGTTATGCACCTACTAACTAAATTTTATAGTAGGAATGAGATTGATTGATTTATAGCATGAACGATATTGATTTGTAGCATGACTGAGATTGATTGGTAGCAGAATTGAGATTGATTTATAACAGGATTGATGTTGCCATATTTGTCCTGTATTTGAAGATTTGCGATGCGTAGCAGGTGCCCATGTCTGCCTCCTAAGAGGAATAAAAATAGTGATTGTCTTCCTCCGGAGAGACGTTGCTGAGGTATTCATCCATTCCAAGCATAATTTTTGAATATTTCTTGCTAACTGTTAAGGTTTAATATTGTGCCTCTAAATACGCAGATTGTACGAATGGTAAGTTGACGGGAATCAATACTTGGTAAAAACAAGTTACATTGGCCACAATGTCCATCCTGTAGCATCGATGGTATATTATACTACATATAGTTATTGTTATTAGAAATGTTTTTCTTTAATATATATAAATGTGTATATATATGTGTGTGTGTATGTATATATTATAATAAATGTGATATACAAGTGTGTATGTTTGTAAATATGCATATATATATATATATAGTATATATATCTATATATATATATATATATCTTTATATATATATCTAGGTATATGTATATATATATATATATATCTATATATTTATATATATATATTATATATATATATATACATATATATCCATACACACACACAAATATATATATATATATATATATATATATATATATATATATATATATATATATATATTTATTTAAAAAACCTTCTACATTTTAATATGCGAACGAATCCTCAACAACGCGCGCTACATTTTAAATAACGCAACGGTATCTCTTACATACGTTAAAAATAACATTCTTATATCGAAAGGTTTTATTTTCGAAATAAAATGAATTTCAGTTTTCCTGTAAATCGTTTCAGTGGGGGTTGAACTTTTATAAACAGAAAGCATCGTATATATGTGGTATGGAAATATCTTTGTGTGTGTGTGTGGTGTTTGTATGTATGTGTGTCTGTGTGTAGACGTGAGAGCGAAAGTAGTGCTACAATTTTAGACAAACTAATTAAAGACCTTTTCACACGTTTGAAAGGTGCATATGTACGTACGATGGAGTATGAGGTATATACTGTATAATATATATATATATATATATATATATATATATATATATATATATATATATATATATATATATATATATATATATATATATATTATATATGTATATGAGAGAGAGAGAGAGAGAGAGAGAGAGAGAGAGAGAGTTTTACTCTCGTATTGAAATATTCCAATCCAGGGAAACAATAGCTAAAAATAGCTAAAACGCATTACATGAGTGCGACTGTGTGTGTGTGTGAGAGAGAGAGAGAGAGAGAGAGAGAGAGAGAGAGAGAGAGAGAGAGAGAGAGTGGTTAGGGGGATTATGGGGGCCCGATTCCCACATGTGGAAACAAACCAGCGTAAAAAAAAAAAAAATTAAAGTTTGTCTGTGACGTTCCAACGAGCAGAAACACTCTGCATTCAAAGCACATTACTATGAGTCATTAGCGTTTTTAGGTAAAAGAGAGATGAAATCGGATTTGGTTTTTTATTCCTCTGGAATTAAAATGTTTCTATAATAGATACATTGTTGATTCAGTCACTGAAAACATTATTGTTTCCATTCATTTTTTCTTTCGCTCTGACGATGTAAAATTTATGACTCGATTTGCATATTGAAGTTGCTGGTGGAATTTTCAGCTTTTTTCTTTAATCATAAGTTTATGATATTTTTCATCGTTTCCCTCTGCGGTTTCACCCACGGCTTTTGGTGGTTTCCTTTTTTTTTTTTCTTTTTAATTCCAGTTTTTCCTTTCCCATATTTTCGATTTTTCATTTCATCCTTCGTTTGTTCGAATTTTGGTTTGTACCTTTTGTGGCTCGTGTTCTTTATTTTTCGTGTATTTTAAACTTATATTTTTAGCATTTTCCCCTAGTTTCTAACTGAATTTTCTGGCCTCATTTTATATATGTTTATATATTATATATATAATTATATATATATTTTTTCTTTCATTCTTTACAGTGCCCCCCACCCCCCCCCACACCCCCCCCCCCACACTTTTTCAAGTACGCTGTTCGAGGTTTGTGTATAACTTTGTGTTAGTGTGTGTGTGTGTGTATGTGTGCCTATATATACTATATATACACATATGTGTGTATATAAATTTACATACATACACACATAAACACATATACATGTATATAAATTTACACACACACACACCAAATATACTACTGTCGAAATGGCAAAATCTGGAAACGCCTATTTATTTTATGGACTGGAAGCGGAAGAAAACTCCCCGCTCCCTTATCTAAGAACGCAATCCACTTTCTCTGAGAAGAAGCGAAAATTCTGGGTGGTTTGGCATCTGTCTCTCGTTCTGGCCATCGACGTCGCCCACTTGAAGACTGCAACAAACAGCTCAACATTATCCGGACAATAAACACCGTGGCTGGATGCGACTGCATCATTTTATTTGTATTTTATGCTTTGAGGCGGAGAATAAATGCCAGCCATCGATCCTATAAAGCGAAAAGATCTCAATTCAGGAGTTTTAATCCCAAGACGACATCCTGGAAGCTTGGCGTTTCCGCGAGTATTTCTTGCTGATGAATGATTTTCGATTATCAAAATGTTCCTTGGAAGATTGTACCTTTTTCAGAGCTGTTTTTTTTTAAGGTACAGAGCTGTTTTTTTTCATTTTTTGGGAAAGAAAGAGAGACTTATAAATTATGCTCGAGAATTTATTATTTGACATTCTTCATTTTCAACTTCAATGAGGTTCCTTAGTTTTCATCGCTTAGTGTTTGTTCAACTTGCAATGTCCTAATGAATAAATTTTTTATTAAATATACCAGTTTTATATGAATCATACTCCTTATTCAAAATGTATTGCCTTCCTTGTTACAGATAGAAACTGGAATTTACTCCGAACTCTTGTAGAAGTTGATCAGCAAGTTAGTAAATCATTAGTAAGTTGCTACGCGCTATTGATAATTATCTCTGCTCGTCAAGGCACGATTTCAAATTATGTGAATTTATGTAGTATTAAAAATGTGTGACCAGACTTTGCAACGCACAGAAACAGAACTTGTAATGCGGATAATTTTTTGTCTACACGTCAGTGCCAGTTGCGCATATTAGAAATTCCTAAAATGAGTTTTATCTTAGGAAAAATGCTAATATTCCAAATGGAAATCTTTTATGCAAGTCGTATAGAAATTTATGTCAAACCTATGTTGTGTCGTGTATGTAATACTATGAAAGCAAAAGTTTCTGTAAATATTTCTTTATGAATTATAAGTGTCAAATAGGCGTTTAGGATTTCGTATAAATGAATTTTTGTTTTTCTCATATAAATAGTTGCGGAATGAAAGTCATTGGTATAATTCCTGTTTAAATTATCGCCATCCTGTAAAGGTTCGCATATCATTGCTTTGATATGAAAGCAAATTTTCGATGAAGAATTTTTTCAGGCAATAATCACCGAACGCAAATTTTGAAATTGATAGAAGTGAATTTTAATCTTGCGTAATTAGTTGTTTTATATTTAATTCTCTCTGGAGCAATTTTTGCCGAAATTGCTGGCATTAAATCAATTGATTTAATGAAAGCGGTATGGACCTGCAAATTCATACAATAAAAAGAATCGCAGTCCCGTATGATCATCCATTATTGCATTTCAGATGAGAAAGAAAATGAATTAAAAATCTCATTTCGTACAAATGTTTTTTTATTTACTTATTATTTTTTAAATCCGTTGTCGGTCGTTGACAATGAATTCGGCGAAGAATAATATAAGCCTTGTTACTTTAACATACTTTAACATATACCGTTCCGTGAGATATTTCTTTTGCTGGTCCTTTCTTGTTACGTTTCTCAGTTAATGTTATATAAAACTCTTCTACTTTGTTGTTAAATATAATGGGAAGATTCTTGTGAAAAAACAAGAAGAAAGAAGGAATTGTTTCCTCTCGGTGTGTGAACGATGGGGTCTTATTAAACTGATATGGAATGCATTTGTCATCGTCAAAGCGGATCCGTCTACAGACTGAAATTCCAGTTGAATTCAGAGCGGAATTCTGAATGGAAATTTTGTGAAATGAATTTCCACTAGAGCGCAATCGAAACTTTGTGTGAATTTTTTCCCCAAATAATTTTATCTTCTCGTAATAGCTAATTGTTTTAAATGTGTGTGATCGTGGTTTAAGCTTTCAAATTAGTTCTGCAATTAATAATTTTTTTATAATTTCCTTTCAAATTAGTTCTGCAATTAATTATCCTTTTAATTTCAACTGCCAGTTCCATTCCTAATTTTTGAATCGTATTCCAGTAATTATCTCTGGGTCGTGGTTTGGGAGCAAATCATGACGGTAATTACTTTTCCATGTACTGTGCTAAATTACCGTATGGTTTCAGTATACAACAATGAAATCAAATGAAGAGCCGATGAAAAGAAAAAGTAATTTTGTATTTTTTTTCCTTTTTTTTCGTTTCAAAGGCATAAATTATTCAGACTTGTAGTGATAGTCAGTGGAACCTCTTAGTTCGTAATCCGACTACCGGCAAAGCAAGTGCTACCTCTCCTTCTGTTGAGTGCTAAGAATACAAAAAAAATATTATCTATGTAAACACTTATTATATCTTTATTCATTCCTAAAAATAATACACATAAGAAGCTTTGTCCCGGCTATGAGCGAAGCTGTCGAGGCCATTAGCGAGATCAAAGCTACAGCGATTTACTTGATTCAAGATTAAAGTGAATGCACTGTATAATTTTTAATTAACGATTAAAGTATAGTATATACACTATGCATTATGAAGTTTATTGCAAAAAGGAAGGGGGCTGAATACTCCCAATTCTGCAATCAAGTACTAATCCAGGAGGAATTTGGACGATTACTTGTAGCGTAACGCCGGGGTTTCTTTTTGAAATTGATAGTGAGGCTACCAAAGTAATGAATGTGTCGAACAATTTAGTTATATATATATGTATGTATGTATGATATGTGTGTGGGGGGGGTATATATATATATATATACCCTATATATATATATATATATATATATATATTATACATTTTATATATATACATACATAATTCGTATTGATATCCGTACTTCACTTCTATACATATTTTTATTCAGTGATGTCTGAATAATGCGAATCTACGGAGTTTTCATAGTACATACATACATACATACATACACATACATACATACACATACATACATACATACATTATATATATATATATATACATATATATATATATATATATATATATATATATATATATATATATATATATATATATATATATATATATAGACTACCCAATATTGCTATTTGTTCTTGTCGTCATTATTCATTTTATCGCCGAAACAGTCATTCACAGTATCATTAAGATTAGTTATTGAATTAAACATCGTGTAGAAAATAGTAAAAATTCACTTCATTTCCCATAGTGTCTGCCGGAGCGATATATGAAAAAAAGAAAGTATTTTTACCGCAACGGAAATGGAATGTTTGAGCTTAAAAAAATATTTTAACAACCTGTTTCACCGCTGTTGTCATGGTACTGAATAAGGATACGGTATCTGATATGATTTTATCTCGTTCTAAATTCTTATTATTTATACGTAAAACGGGTAAAGAGATGCGTCAGACATACTCATGTGATATATATATATATATATATATATATATATATAGATAGATACTATATATATATATATATATATATATATAGATATATATATATATAGATATATCTATATATATATATATATATATATATATATATATATATATATATATATATATATATATATATATATATAGAGAGAGAGAGAGAGAGATTTATATATATGAATCGAGTAGATATATAATGATAGAGATATTAGTATATACGTATATAGATATCTATACTATATTATAGAATATATATATATATATATAGATATATTATAGATATATATATTAGATATATAGCAGTAGATATGAGTTATAGTAGAGAAGAGATATAGATACTTATTATATATAAAGATATGCCGAGATAGAGAGTCGATATATATAAGTATCTATATATATATATATATAGATATATATATATATATATATATATACTATAGATATAATATATAATATTGATCTATATTTATATATATATAATATATCTATATTATTATATTATAATATGATATATAGATATAATATTATCTGTATATTATATATATAATAATATATATATATATATAATATATATAATATATATAGTATGATAGAGAGATATAATTATATAGTTATTAGAATTCTATATACTATATATATCTAAATAGCTATGATATAATATTAATATATCATTAATATATAGTATATATATATATATATATATATAGAGATTAGATCTATATATATATATATATTGATATATTATATATATATATATATATCTCTAATATATATCTATATATAATTATCTATATATATATAAATCTTATATAATATATATATTTATTATATTTATATATATAATATTTAATATATTATTTATTATATATTATATTAATAATTTATAATAATATTATAATTATTTATTTATATTAATATATATATATATATATCTAGATATATATATATCTATATATATTAGATATAGATATATATATAGATATATATATATATAGATATATATATATATATATATATATCTATCTATATATATATATATATATATTATAGTTATATATCTATATATATATATATATATATATATATATATATATATGATATATATAAGATATATATATATATATGTTGTATATGTTTAACCAATAGGGAAAATGGCCTTTTAGGTCTAATGGTAGGAAAACGAACAGTTATGTTAAAGTTATAAACTGCTGGTAAATTAAGTTAAATACCTATATTTAGGTTAAATTCTATCATGATTTAAGCTAAATAATGTACTATTTTTGAACAATTAGTAAACAAGAGATATTATTAGTATTATCATTATTAAAATAATAATAATAATAATAAGGATGTATTATTACATGAATAATTAATAATAATTAATAATAATAATAATAATGCATGTATTCCATGGTGTCATAAGTCTAGAATATTCTGTTATATAACTAGAATCTCATAAGACTAGAATCTTGTGTCAAAAGACTATCATTAGAATTTGGTACTAGAATCTCTGTCTTATAACTAGAACTCTTCAAGAACTTTTGACTTGCGCAATCTTTTATGTAAAAAATACAAAAAAAAGAGGTACTACATATCTCAGGGAATTTTTCATCGCTGCCGGGCAGGGGGGGGGGGTTGTCATTATCATTAAGATAGGTGTGGCGTGAATGCGGAGCAATTACCCAAGACCTGTTGACCTTGGCTTGACTCACTCACGGAGAGAAAAATTTTTTTTTTTGGAATGAGTTGTTAATCAGGACATATTAAAAAAAGATAGACCGGTGTCATAAGTCTAGAATATTCTGTTATATAACTAGATTCTAGTTCATAACTAGAATCTTGTCTTATAATTAGAATCTTGTGTCAAAAGACTATCATTAGAATCGAGTATCATAAGACTAAAATCTATCATATAGCTAGACTCTCATGTCTTATAACTAGAACTCTTCAAGAACTTTTGACTTGCGCAATCTTTTATGTAAAAAATACAAAAAAAAAAGAGGTACTACATATCTCAGGGAATTTTCACCGCTGGCGGGCATTTGTCATTATCATTAAGATAGGTGTGGCGTGAATGCGTAGCAATTACCCAAGACCTGTTGACCTTGGCTTGACTCACTCACGGAGAGAAAAAATTTTTTTTTGGAATGAGTTGTTAATCAGGACATATTAAAAAAAGATAGACCGATTTCCCTGTAAACAAACAGGGTGAAACTAGATTGAGCTAGTGCTCAGTACATATAAAATGAGAGCGATGATAGCCTCGGGCGGTATACTATGTACGCCTGCACACATGATTATGCATGGGGATTTGTATATAAACCAATAGGTTCCCCTTTTCTTAATCACAGCTCATTCGGCAACAGACGGCTACAGGTCAGCAATCTAGGATAAAGGTAAGTAAAATTTTAGACGACACCCTAGTACCTTATTAAGCCCGGTGGTGAATGGCGTATAATCTACCTACGTCTAGTAACCAGAGTGGAACGGGCAAAGTCTATGTATTATTAATTAATAAGTCTATTTTATAACGTGAACAACATTGGAGTATTGTGCTGTCGAACACTTTCACTGTCAACACCGTTATAGTGGCCTTGACAGTGAGACGAAATGTTTGTAGATATACGATTCTTTGCGTTTGGTCTAATTTTGTTGTGAGATACTACGAACTAGCTTTATGTTAAAATACTATATATATATTTAGCTCAATGTGTCAGTAGAGAAGGGATAAAGAGAGAGAGAGAGAGATAGAGATAGATTTACGATTGTCTATCGTCGTCTGCTTTGGGCAAAGCGCCGAGATAACGGTACTAGTCAGACCTTGGTCAGGCTGAGAGTGAAAGCAGGAAGCGTACCTACAGTTCGTTACCTAAGCATAATTTCCAGGTGAATTAAAAGTGGTCAAAATTAGCTATAAGAGGAGAAATATTACATTTCTTGTACAGAAATCTTTCCTAAATATTGAGTTAATTACTCAAACTGTGCAAAGTAAAAGGAGAGAAAATTGTAGAAGACAAAATTTGTCTCGTTAAGAAAGAGAGAGAGAGAGATATAGAGAGAGATAAAATATTTGGTTTGAAATTCAGCTGTTCTAACCGAGATTATTTCGCATTGTATAAGTATGCTAATAATAATAATAATAATAATAATTACGTCTCTAATACAAATCGCATTGCAAACTTGCTAGTTTTTTTTCCGCGTTTTGCATAGTTTTTTTTTCTACAAGTGGACGTTTGTCCTGGGATGGCATTTCATACGCGTAAGACGTAAACAAACAGCGCTCAAAATGGAGGCCGTTGC
>NC_087205.1:1163515-1165372 GCF_015104395.2 Macrobrachium nipponense | reverse complement strand
CACACCAAATATACTACTGTCGAAATGGCAAAATCTGGAAACGCCTATTTATTTTATGGACTGGAAGCGGAAGAAAACTTCCCGCTCCCTTATCTAAGAACGCAATCCACTTTCTCTGAGAAGAAGCGAAAATTCTGGGTGGTTTGGCATCTGTCTCTCGGTCTGGCCATCGACGTGGCCCATTTTAAGACTGCAACAAACAGCTCAACATTATCCGGACAATAAACACCGTGGCTGGATGCGACTGCTTCATTTTATTTGTATTTTATGCTTTGAGGCGGAGAATAAATGCCAGCCATCGATCCTATAAAGCGAAAAGATCTCAATTCAGGAGTTTTAATCCCAAGACGACATCCTGGAAGCATGGCGTTTCCGCGAGTATTTCTTGCTGATGAATGATTTTCGATTATCAAAATGTTCCTTGGAAGATTGTACCTTTTTCAGAACTGTTTTTTTTTAAAGGTACATAGCTGTTTTTTTTATATTTCTTGGGAAAGAAAGAGAGACTTATAAATTATACTCGAGGATTTATTAATTGACATTCTTCATTTTCAATGTCAATGAGGTCCCTGAGTTTTCATCGCTTAGTGTTTGTTCAACTTGCAATGTCCTAATGAATAAATTTTTTATTATATATACCAGTTTTATATGAATCATACTCCTTATTCAAAATGTATTGCCTTCCTTGTTACAGATAGAAACTGGAATTTACTCCGAACTCTTGTACAAGTTGATCAGCAAGTTAGTAAATCATTTGTAAGTTGCTACGCGCTATTGATAATTATCTCTGCTCGTCAAGGCACGATTTCAACTTATGTGAATTTATATAGTATTAAAAATGTGTGACCAGACTTTGCAACGCACAGAAATAGAACTTGTAATGCGGATAATTTTTTGTCTACAGGTCAGTGTCAGTTGCGCATATTAGAAATTCCTAAAATGAGCTTTATCTTAGGAAAAATGATAATATTCCAAATAGAAATCTTTTATGCAAGTTGTATACAAATTTATGTCAAACTTATGGTGTGTCGTGTATGTAATACTATGAAAGCAAAAGTTTTTGTTAATATTTCTTTATGAATTATAAGTGTCAAATAGGCGTTTAGGATTTCGTATAAATGAATTTTTGTTTTGCTCATATAAATAGTTGCAGAATGAAAGTCATTGGTATAATTCCTGTTTAAATTATCGCCATCCTGTAAAGGTTCGCATATCATTGCTTTGATATGAAAGCAAAATTTTTCGATGAAGATTTTTTTCAGGCAATAATCACCCAAACGCAAATTTTGAAATTGATAGAAGTGAATTTTAATCTTGCGTAATTAATTGTTTTATATTTAATTCTCTCTGGAGCAATTTTCTCCGAAATGGCTGGCATTAAATCAATTAATTTAATGAAAGTGGTATGGACCTGCAAATTCATGCAATAAAAAGAATCGCAGTCCCGTATGATCATCCATTATTGCATTTCAGATGAGAAAGAAAATGAATTAAAAATCTCATTTCGTACAAATGTTTTTTTATTTATTTATTATTTTTTAAATTCGTTGTCGGTCGTTGACAATGAATTCGGCGAAGAATAATATAAGCCTTGTTACTTTAACATACTTTAACATATACCGTTCCGTGAGATATTTATTTTGCTGGTCCTTTCTTGTTACGTTTCTCAGTTAATGTTATGTAAAACTCTTCTACTTTGTTGTTAAATATAATGGGAAGATTCTTGTGAAAAAACTAGAAGAAAGAAGGAATTGTTTCCTCTCGGTGTGTGAACGATGGGGTCTTATTAAACTGATATGGAAAAGCATTTGTCATCGTCAAAGCGGATCCGTCTACAGACTGAAATTCCAGTTGAAT
>NC_087205.1:1136015-1161015 GCF_015104395.2 Macrobrachium nipponense | reverse complement strand
GGAAGGCGCCATCCATAATCATGCTAAAAACATCCACAATACCAGGCTAACTCGAAAGGACATTATTCCCAATATCGGAATTATCGATAAGGCGGCAGACCACCGTCGCCTTCGCCTCTTGGAGGCCCTACACATCGGGAAGGAGAGACCCAGTCTCAACACCACTCAAGAGACTTCACTCCTCCCGACGGTGGCGCGTATGGCGCCGCCCACCAGCAACCCAGAGCCGATCGAACGGACCAATCAGGTGCCCCTGTCTACTGGCAATGACCTTCCCAATACTTCACTTCCGGTCTCCAGCGTCCGCACGCGAAGAACAGTGCGAGCTACCACCTCTGCAAGACGGCTTGACTCAGGGACTTAATCCTGTGTTCAGCCAATGAAAACTCAGCGCTCACCAGACAGAGCACCCGGGACACAATAAATACCGCCGAACGACCCCATTCTTTCCCTACGGGCTGCTCTATGAGCAAGAGCCCGTGCTGGCATAAAGCCAGCTTAATCCTAAACAACAACAACAACCCATTCCAATCAGTTCACGCTCACCCTTCTTTGAAAGTCAACCGATGATACGGTTGGAAACGTTGGAATTCCGTTACGCCCTTAGACTAAGAATTATTAACCCTGCGGCGACCATACGCCACTTTTTTTATCATATCAATAAATTAGTATTTTCAGAAAATATTTCTTTAACCAAGATATGAACATCTGCCTCCTATTAGCAAATATCAGCCCTGATGAGAAGAGAATAATATGAAGAATTGAAAAGACCATATATAAAATCAATTCCACTGATGCTGCCATCCTCTTTTAGACAAATGTTGTTAAAAGAAAGTGTCAGAATTATGCGACTTGACTTTTTATATTGTTTTTTTATGTATATTTTACTTGTGATCCACTTTTCTGGCTCAGCGATGTTTCTGAGTAACTGGCCAATATTCATATTGAGACTTTCTAAAGATTATAAAAAATGCTGAAGGTGATCTTTTATTAAAACTGTTAATGCCTGCATAGCAGAATCTTGTTTTCATAATAGATCACCTTCAGCACTTTTATAATTTTCAGAAATTCCCAATATGAATATTGGCGCCAGTTACTCAGCAACATCGCTGAGCCAGAGAAGCGGATGATGAGAAAAAAAAAATCATAATTCTGCCATTCTCTTTAACAGTCTCTATTAACAGTTTTTATTAAATTCTTTACTTATTTATTTATTTATTTTTTAGGTCTATCACAGTCCTCCAATTCGACTGGGTGGTATTTATAGTGTGGTGTTCCAGGTTATCATTATTATTATTATTATTATTATTTTTTTTTTTTTTGCTCTATCACATTCCTCCAATTCGACTGAGTGGTATTTATAGTGTGGGGTTCCGGGTTGCCTCCTTAGGAGTCCATCACTTTTCTTACTATGTGTGCCGTTTCTAGGATCACACTCTTCTGCATGAGTCTGGAGCTACTTCAGCCTCTAGTTTTTCTAGATTCCTTTTCAGGGATCTTGGGATCGTGCCTAGTGCTCCTATTAATAATAATAATAATAATAATTATTATTATTATTATTTGTTTTGTTAAAAATGATGCTGCTGCTTCAGCACTATTAATCTTATAAAGAGTCTTCTCTATCTTTCTGATGACGGCTTTCTCGTTGTTGCTTAGACTGGCGAGCAACGCACCAAAGGGCATGGTAAAATTCGGTTGAGTCATTTGATTTATTATTGCTTATACAATTCTCTCTCTCTCTCTCTCTCTCGGTCTCTCTCTCTCTCTCTAACGCGACGTTTCCTCCTGACGACAGGAACTTATCAAGCGATAACTGCTGAGGGACTGAATTCCAGTGGTTGTTGTTGTTGTTGTTGAAGATTAAGCTGGCTTTATGCCAGCACGAGCTCTTGCATCATAGGAGCAGCCCGTAGGTCATTTGAATTTTTTGGATGTGGAAAGGTGATTTTTAAGGATCCTTGGAGGTGAGCCTTTATTTATGATTCTATGGGTTATGCACGTGAAATGGTACATGATTTGAAAAGGAAAGGGAAAGGTGAACAGGCAAGGTTACAAACCCCTTTAAACCCTAAAGGTACCCATTAGTAGGAGATAAAGATCGATAGTAGCGAGTCCTGGCGAGTCAGAGATAGCCAGTAAGGAAAACGAAAAATTTATAGTCGTAGAAAAACGGAAAAAAAAGCACATTAATCTATGGAGTTCAAGTACCATATTTCACTTAACGACAATAGAATAAACAGCGCCGATCGTTAGTGAATAGAGAATTCGGCGTGAGAGAAAAACGAAATATTATGATTTTAGAGAAAGCAAAACAAAAGTAAACAACAGCTTAAGCGGTAGTTAGAGTGACAGTTGAAATATTCGGTCGTTAGACGTGAGGCGGCCGAAAAACGGAGGGGAAAGGAGGGTTGTTTAGTCAAAAGAAAAAAGCAGTTAATGCTCATAAACAGCACTTTTCTCGAAGGAGGTCATCTGGAACTGATCTCTAGGTCCAACAGAACGTGGACGAGCTCAGAGACCAGTTGATGATCGTTCTATTGCAGAATGGGTAATTGCCTTTGTGGAGTTCTGAATCGAAATTCAGATTGGAGGAAATCATCTGGGAGAGAGATCTCAAAGTTGAGGGCTTCCTGGAAGATCTCTGTAAACAGTCGGTCGTTGAAAGTGTAATGCTTGTCGGATAGAGCTCTATGAATGAAGGCATTGAATTCGTCATAGGTCATCAGGAGCTTGGTTATCCCTTGTTCCCCTACGAAGCGGAATTCACTTCCAGAGGCGACGGATTTGAGTTTTGCTTTGCCGGTCTGGACATCCATGTCTTTTTTAACTGGGAACTCCTCCGTTTGTGTTCCCATTTCCTTGTGCAAAATGGGAGCTACAGCAGGCGTCTGGATTTCCATTTCTTCGATCGTAGTTTCTTCTTCTGTCGAGTTCCTGCTTCAACACGAGCAGGAGTCGACGTCGTCGGCGATGCGAAGGCTGGGGAAGTATCCTGAGGGGTTGGGGAAAGGGAAACTTGACTGAGGGTTGAGGGAATAACCTTAGGGGTCGGGGGGGTTGGTAAGGGAAAGGGGTTTGGGAATTGGAGGTTGGAGGGAGGGAAAGGATGATGGGTTTGGGATGTAGTGACGAGGTTTGGGGTGTTCTGTAGGGGAAGGTTGAAGAGCTTGTGGTGGAGGTGGCCGATTAGTTCGTGGATCAATACGAGGTTCTAATGGTGGTCGTCTTGAGGGCGATGGTTGTCGTTCTCGAGGTCTTGCTGGCGGTGGGGAAATGCCCTTCATCCTCCAGATTTTTTCCAGTCTGACAGGGCACCCCTTGAACCATGCATGATGAGACTGATGGCAATTTGGGCATCGGGCAACAGTGTGGCCTTTTTGCTTTAAATTTGTTGAGGCAAACGTCGTCTCATGCTTTTGGCTGCAGATTCCACAGACATGCTGGGCCGTGCACTCCCTCTGTGATGCCCAAACCTCTGCACTTGAACACCTGAGAGGTTCGGGGATAAAGGCTTCGGTCTTGTAGTTTCCGAGGATCCCAAGGCTGATGAAGTCTGGAATTTTGCCTCTAAACGTAGCTTCGACTTTTTGAGTTTCTTCTTCAGTACAATCTCTGTTTTTCACTTTGCAACGTGGAGCAGTCAATATGCCTGGTACTTCGAGAATCCGTTCAATAGTGACATATTTAGGGACTTTGCAGATCATTGCTTTCGATGACTTCTCAGCAGGGTCCAAAAGAGGCATAGAGGATCGTTCTTCAGGAGGTCTGCCGACTGTTGGTCCTTCGGGGTAATAATGAATTCCCCTTTCAGATTCGGTCGGGCTTGGAGTTGTGCTTTAGGGTATTTTTTCTCAAGTGCTAGGACGGCCGCATACGATGTCTGGTGTTCTTGGGAAGTTGCTTTGAATTTAGGGAGTGCCTGAGTCGTCATGGTAGGTGCTGGAGGCGTCAAAGGTTTAGGAAGGTCGATGACATTATTTAGGGCTTTTTTTCCGTTTTTTTGGTTTCTTCTGGACTTTCTGGAAGCCCTGATCGTCGAGGAGGGGCGGTTCCCCTGCTGGGAGCCAGGAGAGACGGCCGCTTCTCTGCCATCGTTTTGTTGAGTCAACAAAGCGAGCTGCTCAGATTATGTAATGGCCAATAGTATTGCGCAAGGATGACGTAACGTAAAACGTTGGATTGATTCCAGTGGCGAGTCCTTCTCCTTTTATCGTGGTGTTGCGAGCTCTCCAGTACGGTCAGAGCACTTCTCCGGTAGGTCGAGTTTTTATTGGTTCCCGGGAAGGTGACTCATACGGCGGGCGTTGACGAGTCTTGCAGACCTTCTCAGGTAGGGGGTATCACCGGGAGCCTCTTGATTGGACTTCTACCTGCGTGACGTCACCCCTGGTATTATTCTCATGTCCGGTGTTCGTTCCATGCGCGCTGGTACTTTCGTTAGGGGAGAAGGGTGTGGTCCTCCTCACACACGTCGGTATCAAAGTACCAGCGCGCATGGAACGAACACCGGACATGAGAATAATACCAGGGGTGATGTCACGCAGGTAGAAGCCAATCAAGAGGCTCCCGGTGATACCCCCTACCTGAGAAGGTCTGCAAGACTCGTCAACGCCCGCCGTATGAGTCACCTTCCCGGGAACCAATAAAACTCGACCTACCGGAGAAGTGCTCTGACCGTACTGGAGAGCTCGCAACACCACGATAAAAGGAGAAGGACTCGCCACTGAAATCGCTGCTCGGCATCCGTGGTAGCAACATCTCGGCTCACACCGCTCCTAGACTCCACCCACTTCCAGCGACAGCTCCTCCCAGACTCCTCCCACCGGCAGCCACCGACCAATCAGAAGCTAGCACAAAAACCTTCAAGCTTCCTTGTAGGTTTTCAAGCTTGTGCTTCTCGGCCACCAGCCAATCAGCTTGCTGCAGACTTTCCCTGCATTTTAGCCCTGCCGACTTTATAGTTGGCGCGCTCAGCAAGGGAGAATAAGATTTGAGAGAGCTCTCTCACTCTTATAAGCAATTTTGAAAACTTAAAATCACCCCTCCTTCTCTCAAAAATAACTTTCTCTTATTAACAACGTCTCTCTTGTGAAACATTTGGTAGCCCTTGAGGTCTAAAAACTCCAACAGAAGCAAGACCAAAGAGACAAATCTTCCTACTGTCGCAATACTATATTGCAAGTAGCACAGGAAACCATAGGCTGGCGCCTTCCATAAGCCAGATTCCAAGATAACTTAAACAAATATCCAAGCCCTTCAGGCGACATAAACACAACCAACCACTTATTCACTCACCCCTCATAATATCACTTCATAGACATGGAACCTTCAACCTCTATCATATCACAAGATCACATCATCCATGACGACTCCTCAGCCCCCATCACAGCCATGACACCGACTAGAAGACGAAATAGATCAGGTACCAACTCCCCCTCGGACGAACACGTGACACAACGACCACGGATTTCCCTCTACCCCTGATAACTCTCCTGCACACTCCAAAGAACATCCCAACCAACAGCTCCTCTCCCTAGACTGCTCTGACACGGAAGACGACCTTTACACAGACAATGATGGCTTTACACTTGTACGCAGTAAGAAAAACACTGAAGAAATCAACACAAAAACATGGACACTTTTAACTTGCAATCAGACACCGAATTCCCACGACTGAGATTCAAACCAATACAAAAACCTGGAGAAACAGCCTACACCACAATAAAAGCCATTGAAGACAGACACAAGGACATCGTTTTCCAGGCACGACCAACCCGAACAGGACAATTCATTCTGATACCTAAAGACAAACATGCCGAAGAAGTACTCAAGAAGGACGGACATTGCAAGGCACTGGACCCAAACGACAGAATACAGAAAGGACTCAATATGCAAATAAACCCCAGCTAAACCTCCCAATCGACCCCATAAAAGAGTCCTTTCCTTTGTGTTAGTACGCCAACCCGGTGCACAAACAAAGCAGGAGAACCAACAAGAAAGGTTCTTGTGACTTTCCAAGGGGAAAGGCCTGCTGAAGTGAACATACCAATATGGGGAATCTTCCCCACTGAAGAATTCACCCCTGAACCACTAAGGTGCTTTAGGTGTCAAAGATTTGGACACCATCAACGTGAATGCGGCTACAAACACATTTGTGGGATTTGTAGCAGCAAACACCCAACACAAGAGTGCTTAGATCGGTACAAAAGGAAAGAGAGGACGACAGCAAAATGCCCGAATTGTAAAGGGCAGCATCACGCCTGGCATAAAGGCTGTCCGGAAAGACTTAAGAGGATTTGGCGAATGAAAGGCCAGAACCCCCAGACCACCACCAGAACGTTGCAACAGCAACACAAACACCCCCACAACACACATCTACCCTCAACACCTACCACAACAAAACCCACCCACACAACAACAACACCCACAACAAACATCACATCCTCAGCAACCAACGGAATACAACCCACCTCCACTACAGCAACAACAACCACAGCAACACAGACACCAAGAACCCAGATACAGGCAGCAGAAACCCCCCAACAATCAGAGTACGCAATCCACCTACACAACAACCACAACAAGACCAACAACGGAACACTACCACAGAGACCCCAGACAGACACAAAACCAAGACACAAACAACACACCCACACCTGCCTCAAACCCCATGTCCTTCTACTCCACATCAACTCGGAAAACACCCCTACTTCCCACCCCCCCCAATCACATGAACACACCCCCCACCCCCAACTCCACCCGTGACGGTAGTACCAGTGCCGAAAGTCAGCACAACACCGTAGAGCAGTCACCACGAGAAACCCACCTAACCGCCTCAGTAAAAAGAATTTACTTTAGGAGGGAAATAGAGAAAATTGTGAGGGTAATTTTTTCTTTTTTTCAACAATTGTTTCCAAACTAAACCTAACAGCTGACCTCAGGAAAACGATTGTAGCACTGAACCACCTTATTAAGATGGAAGGAAACAATCAACACCAAACACGCCCCCAAAACACTGAAGACATTTCATCATACACCAGTCTAAAAATATTACAATGGAACATAAACAGTGCCAACACAAAATATGCCATACTACAATCAAGAGTACTCTCAGAAAGACACGACGTCATCCTGCTGCAGGAAACACTAATTAGGGAAAACAACAACTTCACATTCAAAGGATACACAGTTTTTATAAAACTCCACATACAGATTCAAATAGAGGGCTGATCACCCTAATAAAAACAACAATTCCCTCGGAAAAAATAAGAAACATAAACTGTGGTGATGGGATTGAGACACTAAGTGTCCTCATAAGACTAGCGAACACGTCACTCACCATACACAATATCTACAAAGGGCATGAAAAAATCTTTGAAGGAGAGAACCTCTTCAGTGCAGCCTCCAGAGAAAACACCTTCTTTGCAGGAGACTTCAATGCACAACCACCATGCTTACAGTCGAGACAGCACACAAATGCAACAGGCAGGCACATACACATCCTAATGGGAAGAATTTCCGGACGTTGCACTAATAAATGACACAAATGAGCAACACACCTACGAGGTGGCAGGCTAGACCTAAGCTTCATAACTGGAAACCTGAAAGAAGACTGCACATGGAGAGTGCACCCAACTCGAACCAGTGACCATTTTGCAACTGAAACAAAACTAAAGATAATGAAAATTCCCCCACCACCGCCCCCTCCGGCAGGATGGAGACCGGACCTAGCAAACTGGCCAACATTTTCAAAACCACATGAACACATGGGCAACACAGTACATTCAAAATCCAGCCTCAACATATGCACGCTCCAACAGGACTTTGTTAGAGAGCCTGCACAACGCAGCAAACATTTCCATGCCAAAGAAAGCCTTTAGAACAAATGCAACCCCCACACAAGACAGTTGGTACTACAACTCTAGAATCAAAGAAATGAACTCAAGAGTAAACAGAATAAGGAAAATATTCAGAAGGAACCCCACCGACGAGTTGCACACGATCCTAAGAGAAGTCGTAAACCACGCAGCCAAACTGGCTAAGGAGGTTTTTAAAGCAGGAAACCTGGCTAAAATGGTGCTCAGAAACCACTCGAATGACGCCCATTGCAAAGATGTTCAAGTGGTTCAACAAGGTATCAGGAAAGGACCAGGCCACACAGGCACACCATCCCAACCCTCTAGCTGAAGCAAACAAGACTCAGCACAACACTTTGCAGACAGAACCAAATCAATTCCACCTACCACCAGTCACACGAGAAAGACAAGTGGCACTCAATCCTGGAAGATGGAGAATCATCAATACAGCCTGCAGCAATTCTGATGACACGGACACACCATTCACAATGAAAGAACTTGACAAAGCCCTCCAAAAGGGAACAGACAACAGCACAGGAGCAGACATGATTACATATAGCATGTTAAAAAACATGGGAAACGCAGCAAAGACAGTGCATCTCCACATAATAAACAGAACGTACACAGAGCAGATCAGACCCACACAATGGAACCAACAAAAACACAACCAATTCCCAAACCAAACCAAAAGGAGCCAACGCCTACAGAACCCATTTCTCTCATCAGCTGCACAGAAAAGACAGGCAGAGAGAATAAGGTGTTAAACAGACTGCTGTGGAAAACACAGGGCCCTTACACCACCGCTTATATGCCTACAAAAGAGGGATAGGCACACAGGAATGTCTAGCAGATGTGATGGCCACAATAAATAACAAGAAAGCAATCGTAGTATTTCTCGACCTAGAAAAGCCTACGAACTTGCAAGTGCAGCTGCTATCCTGGCAGCCTTAGCCAACAAGACGGTTAAGGGCAACCTTCTAGCATGGACCAAAAAGATACATGCAAAAACAGACAAGCCAGAGTCACCTTTCAAGGAGCAACCTCCGAATTCCTCAGTCTGGAAAATGGAACACCTCAAGGAGGAATACTCAGCCCTTCCTCTTCAATATACTAATGGAGAAATTAGCCAACAGCAACTTCCCAAATGGAGTTGAAATTTTCATATATGCAGATGATGTGTGCTTGGTCAGCACAGACAGGCATAGAGCCCACCAACACATGCAAATCGCGATAACACAGATTGAAAACAAATGCACAGTCCTAGGACTAAAAATAAACACGGCAAAAACCAAGGCAATGGCAATCAAATACAATACAGACCTGAACCCAATACAACTCATGGAGAACCCATCGAATGGTAGACAACTTCATGTACCTAGGAGTCAACATCAACATACAGCTCTCACCACACAACGAAATAGAAACACTTAAACAAAAGATCAAATGCAGACAAAACGCCATGAAAAGAATCACCTCGCTAAGGCAGGGAGCCGTATACCATGCCCTCAGAATTTTCTACATACAGACAATAAGATCAACAGTAGAGTATGCCGCACAGTCCTCACTAATCTCACAAGCACTGAACAAAAAGTTTTGAGGTAATCCAAAACAATGCCTTAAGACTCATTACAGGAGCACCAATGTGGACCAACCTATGCATCCTGAGACATGAAACAAAAACTACAATCTCTGACTCATAGGATAGATCAGAGAAACACATCCATCCCTGCTAAAAAACCTTAAAAAATGACAGAGACTGTCCACTCAAAAGGAGATCAGGAAATGCATTAATCTCCATGAAGAGCTAGACCCTCCCAAAACATATGCTGGAGACCTTCTAGATACACTGAGAAGATAGGCATGCAAAATCATGCCGCAGCCATCAGGGAAGACACCCCCTTCAGTAATACACAGAATCAGCACCCTGGGAACCAGAACCTTTTAACACAAACTACACAATTCTTCCAGCAAGCAAGGAAGCATGCACCACCCAACAGTTAAAGCAAGCAGCACAAGAAGCAATACAGTTGACAACCGCCACAAACATATACTTTACAGATGGAATCAGTAGACCTCAGCGTCCCAGCGGCAGCAGCAGGGGTCTACTCAACAACACTCAAAGGAAGCTGGAGACTCTCCGACAATGCCTCCACACTACAGACAGAGCTGATAGCTATCGCCAAAGCACTAGAAGACTCCCAACACAGACTGGGCAACACTACAATACACACCGACTCGAAAGGAGCAATACAAGCCAATCACAAAAGCAAAGCAAAGGAAAATATCAAACTCCTAACGAGCATATGGGCACTGGCAAAACTCCATCAAAGCAGAAACAGACAAATAACTCTCAACTGGATCCCGAGCCATGTTGGAATACAAGGAAAATGAGGAAGCTGATTCCCTGGCAAAAAGCGGGCTACACATAACAATGTCAACATCAAAATAAACCTCTCACTAACCCAACTAAAAAGCATAGCAGCAGCATACTGCCAAACACAGGAGGAAAGCAAAATCAGGAGAGCCATCTTCGGAGGCTCCAAGACTGCAAAATGGTATGCAGACACCACACAACTTCAACCACACAGCATACCGAAGAACATGACACGAGCAATAGCGGTAATAATACAACCGTCTAAGTTCGGATACCAATGCACATGGCAAAAAATAGAAAACAACCCTAAACCATGTAAATACTGCGAAACAATACAGAAGAACCACTGGAACACTATATATTACACTGCCCAGAAACACAACAACTAAGACAAAGTCATGAAGGAGATCAACAATCAGTCACTCAAATAACAAGACACATCCTAAACAACACCCAACAGCTTACAGGCTTCCTATGCTCCTACCCACCACCAAGGTAGGTGCAAAACACTCCTAAATAGCAGAATCTCGGGGACATCAGTCAAGACCCCTCATACCCCCTGCCATCCCTATCCACTCACACAAACCACAAAACACACAATAACAAACAATCCACCCAGTGCATGACTGACACAAAGACAGCCAACATCAACCTACATCACCCAACATCCAAAAGGAAAGCCCCGACTCTGACATCCTTCATCACTACCACCCTCACCTCATGCACAGCATTCCTTCAGCCTCGTGCATCAACACACACACTACTTCCCACTCGGAATTGGAACGGAATAAGGAAATGTTTTGTGGACATCACAAGCTAACTGACTAGCAAACTTTTTCTCAGACTCATACCCTTCCTTCTTCTCATCTGTTGGCCTCTCTGACTTGCCAACACTCACTACTAATAGCACTTTTCCAATACTACTGAAGGGCACCTTAGGGTTTAAAAAGGTTGGACAACCTTTACCCATCAGTTTCTTTTCAATATCACTCATCAACTTTCACTTTCAATATCACACTCATCACTCACGCATTATCACCAATAAAGAATCATATGCTACCCATTACCACCTTCTCACATCCTGAGTTACGGGCTGCTCTGTGAGCAAGAGCCCGTGCTGACACAAGGTCAGCTAAATCAAAAACAACAACAACAAACCACTGGAATTCAGTCCCTCAGCAGTTATCGCTTGATAATGTCCTGTCGATCAGGAGGAAACGTCGCGTTAGAGAGAGAGAGAGAGAGAGAGAGAGAGAGAGAGAGAGAGAGAGAATTGTATAAGCAATAATAAATCAAATGACTCAACCGAATTTTACCATGCCCTTTGGTGCGTTGCTCGCCTAGTCTAAGCAACACGAGAAAAGCCGTCATCAGAAAGATAGAGAAGACTCTTTAAGAACTAATAGTGCTGAAGCAGCAGTCATTTTTAACAAAACTGTCTACGAGAGGGTCTCCTTCCGAAATATTATTATTATTATTATTATTTTGGTAGAAGAACTCTTAGGCAAATACTGTTAAAAAGAATGGCAGAATGAAAATCAACTCGCTTGATTCTCCCATTATTTTTAACAGTATTATTATTAACCAAACAAAAACTTCTTTCAGTTTTCTTCTGAAGATTGAAAAAGAAACCCCACAAATTCAATTTGTAACTTGTTTACTTCTAAGTATTTACATTAAAAAGTTTTACTCCACACTCGAGTACTTTTCAGGCCTTCCTGTGGCCCCCCATTCTCAAGAGATGTTTGGGATGTTAGCCTGGGTCAAGGCCCAGCAGTCTTCTGGAACTTCTTCTCGTTGTGCTGTCATTTATGCCGATGGCTGTTCTGGTTTCCTTGAGAGTTGCCAATCCCCTCTTGTCGCTCTGAATATCCTGAGCTGATGGTCAATGGAATTCACCCTTGTAAGGGTAAGGGTGGTGGTCACCGAAAGTCTGTTGGGCAGGAAACCTAATCTCCAGGTCAGCAGGGTCAATCTTAGCTTCTTTTAATATCAAAGCTCGGCTTATGGGATCTTCTGAGGTAAAACCTTTGTTTCCTTCAATTACTTTGATCTCTCTGATAAGCGCACCTTCTACTACCCTCCTGTGACTAATTTTGTTGCTTTTGTATATAAGCCTACTGTTTTTGAATCCATCCTATGGGTCATTTTCCCAACAATGTCTAGCTATAGCACTCCCCTGAGAGTTAAGCTGTACTGCCCTTCTATGTTCTTGGACTCTAGTCCTTATTCCCCCTACCTGACTCCCCCACATATCTGTCTCCACAATTATTGCAATTGATTATATATACCCCTGCTACATCATCTGTATTACTGTCTTCTCCTTCCAAGTCAATATAAATTTGTATATACATTTGATAATACTTTAAAAAACAAAGTATGTAAAAATAAATTGGAAGGAGAAGACAGTAATACAGATGATGTAGCGGGGGTATATATAATCAATTGCAATAATTGTGGAGACAGATATGTGGGGGAGTCAGGTAGGGGAATAAGGACTAGAGTCCAAGAACATAGAAGGGCAGTACAGCTTAACTCTCAGGGGAGTGCTATAGCTAGACATTGTTGGGAAAATGACCATAGGATGGATTTCAAAAACAGTAGGCTTATATACAAAAGCAACAAAATTAGTCACAGGAGGGTAGTAGAAGGTGCGCTTATCAGAGAGATCAAAGTAATTGAAGGAAACAACAAAGGTTTTACCTCAGAAGATCCCATAAGCCGAGCTTTGATATTAAAAGAAGCTAAGATTGACCCTGCTGACCTGGAGATTAGGTTTCCTGCCCAACAGACTTTCGGTGACCACACCCTTACCACAAGGGTGAATTCCATTGACCATCAGCTCAAGATATCAGAGCGACAAGAGGGGATTGGCAACTCTCAAGAAAACCAGAACAGCCATCGCATAAATGACAGCACAACGAGAAGAAGTTCCAGAAGACTGCTGGGCCTTGACCAAGGCTAACATCCAAACATCTCTTGAGAATGGGCCACAGAAGGGCCTGCAAAGTACTCGAGTGTGGAGTAAAACTTAATGTAAATACTTAGAAGTAAACAAGTACAAATTGAATTTGTGGGTTTCTTTTTCAGTATTATTATTATTATTATTATTATTATTATTATTATTATTATTATTATTATTATTATTATTATTATTATTATTATTATTATTATTATTATTATTAAACGCCATGACGTAAGAAAATATGCCAACATTATGGTAAATCAAAAGTTGAGTAACGAGGAAGGACCCGTAAAGAAAATATCAGGTTTAAAACTAACGAGAGAAGTGAGAATTGGGGTTTGCAGATAAAAGTTGACCGCCCGAGGGGAATATTAATGATCCTAAATGCATTACTAAAAACATTAACTCTGGAGAAATATATAAAGATGGATGATATATCAGGGGAACAGAAAGGAAAGCGAGACGAAAATTGGAAGAGCGGAAAATCGGAAGAGGCACTTTCATGGAAGAGCCAAAAAATTACTCATTTTTCAAAAGTGAGCTCCAAGTGATGGAGTTGCTGTAATGCATGGCAATAAATAGCGAAGGATCGAGCAGAGAGAAGTATAAATGAAACAAAAGAAATCGTGATACAAAGGAGATAGAATTTTTTTTTAAAAGCAAAGAAAATAAGTGAGACGCGGGAAGAGAATGATGGTAGAAAAGAAATCAGGATGATAAATTAAGGATTCTTCCAGTGATAATTGTTTATTACGTGGAGGGTTTTTGGCCACCCCGCCCCTTCTCCTCCTCCTCCTCCTCCTTCTCCTCCTCCTCCTCCTCATTATTGTTACTATTATTATTAATCAGAATGCCGAATATTCCTGGGGAACGAATGATTATAACAGAATAGGGTGGTCTAGTGTAAGAATAGAAATTGAAAGTAGTCAGTAAGAAATAGATACAGGAATTACAATTAAATTAACCAGCAGAAAATGGTAACATAAGAAATAGATAAAAGAATTACAAGTAAGTTAGCCAGCAGAAAATAGTTACAAGAAATAGATACAGGAATTACAAGTAAGTTAGCCAGCAGAAAATAGTTACGTAAAAAATACATACAAGAATTACAAGTAAGTTAGCCAGCAGAAAATAAACATAAGAAATAGATACAGGAATTACAAGTAAGTTAGCCAACAGAAAATAGTTATATAAAAAATAGACACAAGAATTAAAAGTAAGTTAGCCAGCAGAAAATAAACATAAGAAATAGATACAGGAATTACAAGTAAGTTAGCCAACAGAAAATAGTTATATAAAAAATAGATACAAGAATTGCAAGTAAGTTAGCCAGCAGAAAATAGTTATATAAAAAATAGATACAAGAATTACAAGTAAGTTAGCCAACAGAAAATAAACATAAGAAATAGATACAGGAATTACAAGTAAGTTAGCCAGCAGAAAATAGTAACATAAGAATTAGATACAAGAATTACAAGTAAGTTAGCCAGCAGAAAATAGTTATATAAAAAATAGATACAAGAATTACAAGTAAGTTAGCCAGCAGAAAATAGTTATATAAAAAATAGATACAAGAATTACAAGTAAGTTAGCCAACAGAAAATAGCTACATAAGAAATAGATACAGGAATTACAAGTAAGTTAGCTAGCAGAAAATAGTTATATAAAAAATAGATACAAGAATTAAAACAAGGTAAGGTTCGAGCCAGCAGAAAATAGTTATATAAAAAATAGATACAAGAATTACAAGTAAGTTAGCCAACAGAAAATAGCTACATAAGAAATAGATACGGAATGACAAGTAAGTTACCCAACAGAAAATAGCTACATAAGAAATAGATACAAGAAGAATTTACAAGGTACGTTTAGCCCAACAGGAAAATCGCTTACAATGAGAAATAGATTACAGGAAATTACAAGTAAGGTTAAGCCAGCAGAAAAATAGTTATATTAAAAAATAGATTACAAGAATTACAAGTTAAGTTAGCCAGCAGAAAATAGTTATATAAAGAATAGATACAAGAAGTACAAGTAAGTTAGCCAACAGAAAATAGCTACATGAGAAATAGATAAAGGAATTACAAGTAAGTTAGCCAGCAGAAAATGGTTACATGAATAAACAGCATTAATTAAGAATAATCAAGAATAAGACAGCGGTACATTGCTGATGCATTCCAGTGTCCCTCTATAAATCATGATCCTTTGTATTAACAAGACTACCGGGAAACTTTATTCCACAACTTGAACGTGAATGGAATGAAGGCTCTGAGAAATATGGTTCTACATAATGAAACTGCTTCCATAGGCATATTTCGTTTTAAAGACGAATGAAAAATAACGCTGGTGAATTTTTTAGCTATAACGAAAAATACTTATAATAATTCTTCAGTTTATGAATCTATTTATTGCCGGTTTTTTTTTCTTTTTTTACAAATTTTTTCAAAGGAACAAAAATAACATTAGATGGTTATTTGTACGCTGTCAGACGTCACGATAAGTTCTCTGGTAACTGTTGATACGATATTCTCAATTTCATAAAATTTTCGTTCGAAAATGTAATTTGCAAATAAATACCAAGAGTATACACAGCAGTAATGGCTGTGTACGTTCACCAGATTATGCACACATACACACACACACACACACACTGTAAAGGACGCGAGTCGAAAGGCCTTGTAGAGGTACGCCATTGTTTAACGTTCCTTCGTGGCTTTTGTCTTATAATTATATATATATATATATATATATCTATATATATATATATATATATATATCTGTATATATATATATATATATATATATATATATATATAATATATATATATGTAAATATATATATATATATACATATACATACATATATATATATATATATATATATATATATATATATATATGTGTATATGTATATATATATATATTTACTATATATATATATATATATATATATATATATATATATATATATATATATATATATATATATATATATATATAAAAGACCAGTACTTTTGACGGAAAATCATGTAAATATAGATATCGAATACCAAATGTCTTGATTTACCTCGTCGACATATGCTGTTGAAAAATATTAATATCTTACGGCTGTTAAATTCATCAGTTGTTAGTGGTAATTAAGCAACAGTAGTTTAAAAAAATCAAATTTAGCGGCAAGTGTGCCAATATGAAATGAACTTATAACTGTAGTAATTATTGTATAAGTGTAGTAATTATTATAATTATTCATACCAGTACGTGATCATTGAAAATAGAATCCACACTTTAGGAAAAATACGCTGTGGGTCCAGCACAGAAACTAAGACTAGGATACACCTCTCTCCCTCTCTCTCTCTCTCTCTCTCTCTCTCTCTCTCTCTCTCACAAGCGTGCAAGCACTCTGAATAAAAAAGGAAGGATCATTTTCATTTTTTTCCTATCCTCATGTATGTTATATATATATATATATATATATATATATATATATATATATATATATATATATATATATATATATATATATATATTATATATATATATATATATATATATATATATATATATATATATATATATATATATATATATATATATATATACATATATATATATATATATATATATATATATATATATATATATATATATATATGAATAATCTTGATCACGAAGTATATAAAACGTGATGCTATGTATAAATAAAAGGTTTTTTTTACCGCGAAGGAAAAAATGAAAAGCGAGATAGCCGAGTACTTTCGGTCCTGTTCGGACCCTTTACTGAAGGCAAACTGATTTTACAGAGAACAACATAGTCAAAAGAAGGCTTAATATCCAAAATGACACTACAAGATTAGCAATAAGGGCGATTTTCACTCTACAGAAAGGAGGAGCCGCCTGAGGGTAGCCACACCTTGAAGGATACAGCAGTAAACAAGTGATTCTTCCAGAAAACAGTACATTTTGAATAAACACGGGTAGCATATACAATTTAATATCATGAATTTTACACAAATTTCCCCCCCAAAAATTATTATTAATGAAAAGACGAACGAAAATATAAATCTATATATATATCGAGCAAGAAGGAGAGAGAATATCGAACCAGAGAGAGAGAGAGAGAAAGATATTGATATTAAAGTTTTTTATTACTTTGTCCAACGGATTTGTTGTGAGTTTTTTGTAAGTTATTTCATTCTCCAGTAAAATATGCATGCGTGATATGTAGTCAGTTTTGTCAAGAACTACTAAACTATTGGATTTATCAGCCTTGGTAATGTGTAAGCTATTATCATTCTTCAATTCTTTTAAACTTTTTCTGTAGCAAGCGGGTAAGTTATTTTCATAATAGGAATGCGTAGCACTATATGTCATGCCTTTGACAATGTCTAAATGATTTTGTGGTAGGTCACAGTATTTCAAACTTATATATGGAATTTTTTGAGAGACAACACCTCCCGAATATCACACTTATCCCCTTAAAATGGTACCGATATGTCGATGATATCTAGTAGTCTTACCTGTTGGTATCAATGTAAATGATTTACTGTCTAAATTGAATAATTTAGTGCCATCCATAAAATTCACTGCTGAAATGAAAAAATAACAATGTCATCCCTTTCCTAGATGTATTAATACATAGAGAATCTTTCCAATGCAAATTCAGTATTTATAGAAACCCACAAATAATTTACATATGTACATTTTTATTCTGGCCATCATCTTAATATTAAAATTTCAAATTTTTCTTCTATGTTCCTACGCGCTTTGCGTATCACGAGTCCACAATATCTGGACCAAGAAATAGAATACATTTAATTGATTTATGGTATCAAAAAGCTCACAAAAAGTTTTATAGTGTTGCTATTAATGAAAAAGAAATGCCTAAAAATGTACTTAGCTTACCTTACTTTTGTGGATTTGAAACAATAAAATCAATATTTAAATCGTTTAATGTTAATGTAGTTTTCTCTTATAACAATACCATTAAAGATATGGTAATTAAGAATAGTTCCGTAACAAATAACAACATCATTTACAAAATTCCTTGTAAGGATTGCCCATTGTTTTACGTTGGTCAGTCAAGTAAAAATTTATGTGTACGTATTAAGCAGCATATGTATTCAGTTAGAACAGCCCAGACTTCAAATGCACTGTTTATCCATCTGAGTGAAAAATCTCATTGTATTAATTGGGGTGATACCTCGGTAATTGCTAAATCTAATGATTATGTTTCAAGAAATTTACTGGAATCGGCAATTATACAAATCACTCATAAAAACAACCTAAATCTTAGTCTGGGAATGTACCATTTGGACCCATATATTTGTAAGATGTTTATGAAGGACCTTAAAATAAATGAACAACTAATAAATTAGTAACACATGCATATAGTTATTATTTCTCTCTCTCTCTCTCTCTCTCTCTCTCTCTCTCTCTCTCTCTCATCTCTCTCTCTCTCTCTCTCTCTCTCTCTCTCAAACTGGAATCAATCAACTGAATACATCTTGAAAATATTTGAAGAAGTTCCAAATAAAATCCAAGTGGTGAAGAGACTCATAAAGAAAATATACATAAACCAACATATTCCGACAAAGCAAATGAATAAGGTGACCTTGTGAATATCCTAATTGATGCATTAGGAAAAAGAATGCCAAAAGCATGCAAACTGTGTAAGGTGTGGTATAGCATAGTTAATCCACAAAACTAATCAGAAAATGTTGCTGCATGCAACATTCAAACCCATCCACAATGTGCTGAGGTAATGCAAGATATGAGAAAAGATACAAGAATTTTTTTGCTCAACATGTCTATCATGGATAGACAATGTTATTAAATCAAGATTGAGTGTACAAATATTGAGGATGAAGAAGAAGAGGAAGAGGAAGAAGAAGAGGTAAAACGGAAGAGAGTAAACAAACTGAAATGACAGAAAAAAAAAATAAGGAAAACAAAGAACAAGATAAAAGTATGGATGAAGAGATACTCATTGATACTACATATGAGCAATAAAGCAGAATACTTACGAAGAAATAAATTACGATATGACAACACAAAAGAAAATCCCTAAGAGGCTCTACCCAGATCTAGACAATGACGGGAAAGAGGAAAAAATAGACAAAAAAGACAAAGTCTGCAACCTTTTGAAAAGAGGGAATTGCAAATTTGGAGAAAGATGTTACTACAAACACCCTAAGGTATGTCACAACTATGAAATATATGGTAAATGTGCATACCTAGATGGCTATGAGGATGATTGCAGAGATCTGCATCCAAAAATATGCAAAAAAACCTAAAGAAGGAAAAGGATGTAAGTTCGACAAAAATGTAAATATAGCACCCTGTAGCCATGAATCATAATCAAATAAATAATCAATCAAGTAATAAAATCCAAAATAAGAAAGAAACAAAATAAAGAGAGGAATAAAGAATATCAGGTAAAAGAAAAAAAGCAAGCCATCAACGAGATATGCAGAGATGTCAGCAAAAAAATTTCAAAGCATCAGCTCCAAAAATTCTACTCAAGAGATAATAACTGTATTTATTATGCAAGAGGATATTGCAGAAACGGAGGAAAATTGCAGATTCAGACACAAAATGAATAATTATGATGAAAGAAGATCAAATATTATGGAAAAGTTGGATTTTTTAATGTCAGAATTTCTGGAAATGAAAAAAAGAACAACATACCAGAACAGGAAAGAGACATGGGAAAATCTTTATTACTACCAATATTGAAATGGAAGGAGAAAACACGCAAACCATCATAGTGATGAATGCGCAGGGTCTAGCTACGAGTAACTCAAAAAGAAAAATAGAGTATTTAGAAGAACTAACCCAAATTGAAAGGAAAATAGATATAATGAATATAAGTGAAACCTGGTATTCCCAAGAGACTGGGAATGATGATCAAATAAAGGTTCCAACTTATAGATCAGTAGAAAAATAGAAATCAAGGGGAACCGCAATATATGGGAAAGACAAAAACAAAAGGAATAAAAATATGAGAAATTATAGTAACTCAGAATGTGAACTAATATCGGTAGAATTTGAATCTGAAAAATTCATGTACATAGTAATATATACCTCCTAATACTAAAGAGTTTGACTCAATAATAGAAAAATTGGATGATATATGTAGAAATACAAGGACTGGACTATTCTCCTATCTGGAGACTTCAACTTTTCTTTCGAGACTGGAAAGAACGAATAGGAGATTGTGGTTGTACTTATACATATAAAAAAGAGAGTAATAGTAGTGGCAGAAGATAAGAGGCAATTCGAAAAGCTATTAGATATGCTACTAGAATACAACATTCCAACAAATAAATCACCTGCCAACAAGAAAGGAAATACTTTAGACCCTAGTATTTGTGAACGAGGTGAATTATGTTAAAGAAATAATAGTTATAATGCGAATATTTCAGACCATAATGTCATAGAATTAACAGTCCATTCCAAAGCAAGTGAAAACAGAGATAAGCAAGAAATGAAAAAGTGGGAAGGATATGGAAAATACAACTTCTACAGTAAAAATATAAAATGGTCAGAAATAAATGAAGAATTAAACAAAGATTGGGATAACATTTTCGTAAGTGATGACATAAGGGTAAATACGGAGATATTATACAAAATATTAGAGAAAATAGAGAATAAATATATACCGAAGAAGAAAAGTAAACATCAGTCATGCATACCAAGAGACAGAAGGATCTTGTTCCAGAAAATCAGAAAGTGGAAAAAAGGTCTTGCAAAAGAAAAAAATGCATGGAAAGTTATAGAACTAAAAAGTAAGATAGAAAATGCAGAACAAAAGATTATACAATCAAAAGAAAATGAAAAACGGGACTTGAAAAAAAACCCTAATAAAAATATCAAGAAAAAAAACAAACCCCAAACTATTATACTCATACGCGAAAAAGATGAATAAAAGAAGAATAGAAATGGCCCTCTAAGAATTGAAGGGAGATTAACGAATGATGAAAAAAGGAAAGAAATTTTTTGCAACATATTGGCCAGACCATGTAAGAAAGAGAATTCACCCACCTAGAATAGAAATAATGAAGATAATGATATAGAAGTAAGGGACGAAAATAGTGAATATTTAGCTGACATAGATATTAATGAAGCTGATATTGTGCAGGCTATTAATGAAATTAAAAATGGAGCTGCAGCAGGGCCTGATGGAATTCCTGCTATTTTGTTAAAGAAAGTAGTTCATTCTATCGCAAAGCCACTTGCAATATTATTAAGACAAAGTGTAGATACAGGCAAGATTTATGATGAGCACAAATTAGCATATATTACCCCTAGTTTCAAAAGTGGATCAAGACTAGAGGCAAGTAATTATAGGCCTGTGAATCTAACATCACATATTATGAAAGTGCATGAAAGGGTAATGAAGAAAAATATTATGAAACATTTAATAAAACATAATTTGTTTAATATAGGACAACATGGTTTCGTACCCGGAAAAAGTACACAAACCCAATTGTTAGTCCACCGTGAGAACATATTCACAAATATGAAAAGCGGAAATGAAACAGATGTGGTTTATCTAGACTTTGCAAAAGCTTTTGACAAAGTAGACCATAATATATTTGCGAAGAAAATTAGAAAACGCAATATCGTGGATAAAGTAGGAAGATGGTTAAAAGAATATTTACACAACAGAAAACAGATAGTTATTGCAAACGATGAGAAATCGGATGAAGCCAAGGTAATATCCCGGGTGTGCCAAAACGGTACGGTGTTAGCTGCAATACTGTTTGTTATTATGATTGAAGACATAGGCAGTAATGTTAAGGATTCGGTAGTGAGTAGTTTCGCTGATGACACAGAATAAGTAGAGAAATTACTTGTGATGAAGATAGGAACGCTCTACAAAGAGACCTTAACAAAGTATATGATTGGGCAGAGGTAAATAGGATGGTATTTAACTCTGATAAATTTGAATCAATAAATTATGGAGACAGAGAAGGAAAGCTATATGCGTATAGGGGACCTAATAATGAGACAATCACAAATAAGGAAGCAGTTAAAGACCTTGGTGTGATGATGAATAGGAAAATGTTATGCAATGATCAAATAGCAATTCTTTTGGCAAAATGTAAAGCAAAAATGGGAATGTTGTTACGGCACTTCAAAACAAGAAAAGTTGAACACATGATTATACTTTATAAAACATATGTTCGTAGTCCACTTGAATATTGCAATATGATATGGTACCCACACTATCAAAAGGATATTGCACAAATAGAGAGTGTACAAAGGTCCTTTACAGCTAGGATAAAAGAAGTTAAGGACCTTGACTACTGGGAAAGACTACAATCCTTAAAATTATATAGTCTAGAAAGGAGAAGAGAACGCTACATGATAATTCAGGCATGGGAACAGATAGAAGGAATAGCAGAAAACATCATGGAACTAAAAATATCAGAAAGAGCAAGCAGAGGTAGATTAATAGTGCCCAAAACTATACCAGGAAAAATAAGGAAAGCACACAGGACATTAATCCACTACGCACCAGCATCGATAATGCAGCGTCTATTCAACGCGTTGCCAGCTCATCTGAGGAATATATCAGGAGTGAGCGTAGATGTGTTAAAGAATAAGCTCGACAAATATCTAAACTGCATCCCAGACCACCCAAGATTGGAAGATGCAAAATATACCGGAAGATGTACTAGCAACTCTCTGGTAGATATTAGAGGTGCCTCACACTGAGGGACCTGGGGCAACCCGAACGAACTGTAAGGTCTGTAAGGTAAGGTCTCTCTCTCTCTGGTTCGATATTCTCTCTCCCTCTTTCTCTTCCTCGATATATATATATATATATTTATATTTTCTCCGTCTTTTTATTAATAATAATTTTTTGGGGAAAATTTGTGTAAAATTTATGATATTAAATTGTATATGCTCCCGTGTTTTTCAAAATGTACTGTTTTCTGGAAGAATCACTTGTTTACTGCGTGTATCCTTCAAGGTGTGGCTACCCTCAGGCGGCTCCTCCTTTCTGTAGAGAGAAAATCGCCCTTATTGCTAATCTTGTAGTGTCAGTTTGGATATTAAGCCTTCTTTTGACTTTGTTGTTCTCTGTAAAATCAGTTTGCCTTCAGTAAAGGGTCCTCGAACAGACCGAAAGTACTCGGCTATCTCGCTTTTTTCATTTTTTCTTCGTGGCAAAGAAACCTTTATATATATATATATATATATATATATATATATATATATATATATTATATATATATATATATATATATATATATATATATATATATATATAATATATATGAATGACATTCGATATTTTCATTTAAAAGATAACCCACTTTTCTACAGTCAAAGCCATTTCGTGAAAACTGTAAACCTTTTGGCTTGCGTTTCTTTTACAAACACAGAAAATGTTCATCTACATTATTCACGCCATCTTTTCAATATTAGATTTTTTCTGTATACTCACTTGATGCCTGCGTATTAAGAGTGCCTTATATGACGTGTATAAATATATATATATATATCTATATATATATATATATATATATATATATATATATACATATATATATATATATATATATACGTATATATATACACGTCATATATATATATATATATATATATATATATATATATATATATATATATATATATATATATATATATATATATATATATATATATATTTATATATATAGATATATACTATATATTATATATATATATATATATATATATATATATATATTATATATTATATATATATATATATATATATATACATATTATTCTGAACAGTCCTTGAATGAGGACGAGAGACTAGGGCATAAGGCCAATATTACTGAGGAAGGAGGGATTTATATAAAAGCTGGACTTTAGTTTTAACCCTTAAACGCCGAAGCGGTAAATAAAAAAAAATGTCTCCCGTGTGCCGGAGACGTTTCAGAGTGAGCGCGGAATCTGAAAAAATGTTTTATTCAAAAAATCACAGCGCGCTTAGTTTTTAAGATTAAGAGTTTATTTTTGGCTCCTTTTTTTGTTATTGCCTGAAGTTTAGTATGCAACCATCAGAAATGAAAAAAATTTATCATTATCATATATAAATAATGCGATATATGATAGCGCAAAAACGAAATTTCATATATAATTGTATTTAAATCGCGCTGTGCGCAAAACGGTTAAAGATAACAAGTTACTTTTTTTTTCGTTGTAATTTACACTAAATTGCAATCATTTCAGTATATAACACATTGTAAAACGATAAAAGCAACACAGAGAAAATATTATCACAAAATAATGCATGAATTCGTAGCGATCGGACGTAAACAAATATTTTTTTCAAAAATTCACCATAAATCTAAATATTGTCCTAGAGACTTCCAATTTCTTTCAAAATGAAGACAAATGATTGAAAATTACTATAATGTAAGAATATTAGCTCACAAATGCAGTTTTCGACCATATCTGACGAGTTAAAGTTGACCGAATGTCGAATTTTTTTTATATATATTTATTTATATGCAATTATTTCGGAAATAAGAAAAGCTACAACTTTCAAATATTTTTCATTTTATTCTACATGAAATTGCGCAAATTTTCATATATAAAACTCTATGAAATGCCTAATATGAAACGGAGCAAATATTCCGAGAATGGGACTTACGCATTTCGGAGATTTGTGGCGGAGAATCCGCGCGCGGAGGGAAGGAAAGTTTTTTTTTAAAATTCACCATAAATTTGAATATTGTGCTAGAGACTTCGAATTTGTTTCAAGATAAAGATAAATGACTGAATATTACTAGACTGTAAAAT
>NC_087205.1:1128515-1131015 GCF_015104395.2 Macrobrachium nipponense | reverse complement strand
TCTTTGACAGTTTCAGGTTGGAAATATAAGGAATCGAGGCATACATGAGTTTCTTTGGAACGTCAACAATCGGTGGTACTGGTTTCAGATATTTAGTTAAAATTTTGTTAATTATTTTCTGACCATTCAGGTGCCCCTATCTACCGGCAATGACGTTCCCAATACTACACTCCCTGTGTCCAGCGTCCGCACGCAAAGAACAGTGCGAGCTTCCACCTCTGCAAGACGGCTTGACTCAGGGACTTAATCCTGTGTTCAGCCAATGAAAACTCAGCGCTCACCAGACAGAGCACCCGGACAATAAATACCGCCGAACGACCCCATTCCAATGGATTTGGCGAATGAAAGGCCAGAACCCCCAGACCACCACCAGAACGTTGCAACAGCAACACAAACCACCCCACACACACATCATACCCTCAACACCTACCACAACAAAACCCACCCACAACAACAACACCCACAACAAACATCACATCCTCAGCAACCAACGGAATACAACCCACCTCCACTACAGCAACAACAACCACAGCAACACAGACACCAAGACCCCAGATATAGGCAGCAGAAACCCCCCACCAATCAAAGACGCAATCCACCTACACAACAACCACAACAAGACCAACAACAGAACACATACCACAGAGACCCCAGACAGACACAAAACCAAGACACAAACAACACGCCCACACCTGCCTCAAACCCCATGTCCTTCTACTCCACATCAACTCGGAAAACACCCCTACTTCCCACCCCACCCAATCACATGAACACACCCCCCACCCCCAACTCCACCCGTGACGGTAGTACCAGTGCCGAAAGTCAGCACAACACCGTAGAGCAGACACCAGAGAAAGGCCACTACCGCCTCAGTAAAGACGACTTTAGGAGGGAAATAGAGAAAATTGTGAGGGCAATTTTTCAACAATTGTTTCCAAACCTAAACCTAACAGCTGACCTCAGGAAAACGATTGTAGCACTGACCACCTTATTAAGATGGAAGGAAACAATCAACATCAAACACGCCCCAGAACACTTGAAGACATTTCATCAATCACCAGTCTAAAAATATTACAATGGAACATAAACAGTGCCAACACAAAATATGCCATACTACAATCCAAAGTACTCTCAGAAAGACACGACGTCATCCTGCTACAGGAAACACTAATTAGGGAAAAGAAAACAACAACTTCACATTCAAAGGATACACAGTTTATAAAACTCCACATACAGATTCAAATAGAGGGCTGATCACCCTAATAAAAACAACAATTCCCTCGGAAAAAATAAGAAACATAAACTGTGGTGATGGGATTGAGACACTAAGTGTCCTCATAAGACTAGCAAACACGTCACTCACCATACACAATATCTACAAAGGGCATGAAAAAATCTTTGAAGGAGAGAAACCTCTTCAGTGCAGCCTCCAGAGAAAACACCTTCTTTGCAGGAGACTTCAATGCACACCACCCATGCTTACAGTCGAGACAGCACAAAAATGCAGCAGGCAGTCACATACACATCCTAATGGAAGAATTTCCTGACGTTGCACTAATAAATGACACAAATGAAGCAACACACCTACGAGGTGGCAGGCTAGACTTAAGCTTCATAACTGGAAACCTGAAAGAAGACTGCACATGGAGAGTGCACCCAACACTAACCAGTGACCATTTTGCAACTGAAACAAAACTAAAGATAATGAAAATTCCCCCACCACCGCCCCCTCCGGCAGGATGGAGACCGGACCTAGCAAACTGGCCAACATTTCAAAACCACATGAACACATGGGCAACACAGTACATTCAAAATCCAGCCCTCAACATATGCACACTCCAACAGGACTTTGTAGAGAGCCTGCACAACGCAGCAAACATTTCCATGCCAAAGAAAGCCTTTAGAACAAATGCAACCCCACACAAGGACAGTTGGTATTACAACTCTAGAATCAAAGAAATGAACTCAAGAGTAAACAGAATAAGGAAAATATTCCGAAGAAACCCCACCGACGAGTTGCACACGATCCTAAGAGAAGTCGTAAACCACGCAGCCCAAACTGCTAAGGAGGTTAAGCAGGAAACCTGGCTAAAATGGTGCTCAGAAACCACTCGACTGACGCCCATTGCAAAGATGTTCAAGTGGTTCAACAAGGTATCAGGAAAGACCAGGCCAACACAGGCACACCATCCCAACCCTCTAGCTGAAGCAAACAAACTAGCACAACTCTTTGCAGACAGAACCAAATCAATTCACCTACCACCAGTCACACGAGAAAGACAAGTGGCACTCAATCCTGAAAGATGGAGAATCATCAATACAGCCTGCAGCAATTCGATGACACGGACACACCATTCACAATGAAAGAACTGACAAGCAGTCCAAAAGGGAACAGACCACAGCACCAGGAGCAGACATGATTACATTATAGCATGTTAAAAAAACATGGGAAACGCAGCAAAAACAGTGCATCTCCACATAATAAACAGAACGTACACAG
>NC_087205.1:1111015-1123515 GCF_015104395.2 Macrobrachium nipponense | reverse complement strand
TTAATTAAGAATAATCAAGAATAAGACGGCGGTACATTGCTGGTGCATTCCGGTGTCCCTCTATAAATCATGATCCTTTGTATTAATAAGACTACCGGGAAACTTTATTCCACAACTAGAACGTGAATGGAATGAAGGCTCTGATAAATATGGGTGTACATAATGAAACTGCTTCCATAGGCATATTTCGTTTTAAAGAGGAATGAAAAATAACGCTGGTGAACTTTTTAGCTATAACGAAAAATATCTATAATAATTCTTTAGTTTATGAATCTATTTATTGCCGAGTTTTTTTTTCTTTTTTTACAAATTTTTTCAAAGGAACAAAAATAACATTAGATGGTTATTTGTACGCTGTCAGACATCACTATAAGTTCTCTGGTAACTGTTGATACGATATTCTCAATTTCATCAAAATTTTCGTTCGAAAATGTAATTTGCAAATAAATACCAAGAGTATAATGGCTGTGTACGTTCACCAGATTATGCACACACACACACACTGTAAATGACGCGAGACGAAAGGCCTTGTAGAGGTACGCCATTGTTTAACTTTCCTTCGTGGCTTTTTGTCTTATATATATATATATATATATATATATAGATATATATATATATATGTATATATAAAGATAAATGCCACGAAGGAAAAATGAACGAAGGAGGTCTGCAAGATCTTTCGACTTTAAAAGTCCTTTACTGAGCAGATACTGACATAAATATGAGAAAAGACAATACAAGAAGGTTCGTATAATTGACAGATAGAGATTACAAAGGGATTAGTACCTAGAATCCAACACACCTGGAAGATAAGAAACCTTCACAAACAAGCATAAACAATGGGTGCAATTAAAGGTTTAAGACAATCATCTCAGATACAATTTCCAGACAATTAAAGGATTATAAAGGTGACAGCTATTTCGGAAAAAACTTTGGTAAACAAAACCATACTCACCATACATGACAGACATACATTACAACAAAATTTAACAACTCTAAGGCAACTGATTTTATTTAAGTCAGTAATTATATCTTTGAGGTCATTCTTAAACATGTTACAGATACAAGGGTCTAAAATGAAAAAGGCCACGACTAACATTGAAATTACAATGAAAAGTAAGTTGTATTAAAGCAGATTCTAAAAGATTTCGTGATAAGACATCTCTTGACCATGCAATTACTGAACTATCAATCCAATTAATTCGGTGATTGTTTTCACTTAAATGAATGAATAATGCATTAGATTTTTTCCCAGTTTTTACAGAGTATTTATGCTGGCTTAGCCTTACTGCTAAGCCTTTGCTGGACTGTCCGAGATAGAATGAGGGACAATCTATACATGGAATTTTATGTATTATGTTGTTGCTTTCTCTGGGGCCATTTTTTATTAACATTCTTTTTAGTGTGTTATTATAGGAAAAAACAAGGTTGACATTAAAAGCTTTTAACAATGGTTTAATGGTTTCAAAATCCGTTAAAATAAAGGCAACTGAGAATGTTCTAAGAATTTTCTTTCTGTGTGTTATTTCATATAAAACTTTTTATGGGCTCTATTATAAACAAATGTCTAATATATGTGAAGGATAGCATAAATCTTTCCCTACTTTTTTTTCTTATGTATTCAATTTCTTGATCCAAATATTGTGGACTGACAATTCGCAATGCTCGTAAAAACATAGAGGAAAAAAATGATATTTTTATATTAAGATGGTGGCCTGAGAAGAAATGAACATAAGTTAAGTTGTTAGTCGGTTTCCTATAAATACTGAATTTACATTGAAATGGTTCTCTATGTATCAGAACGTCTAAGAAAGGGAGGCAATTGTCTTTTTCTAATTCTAGAGTAAACTTAATCGATGGTACCTGGTTATTTACTTTAGGGAGTAAATCATTTACATCAATACCGACAGGAAGAACAGCTAAACAATCATCAACGTAACGATACCACTTTACAGGAATATGAATGATATTAGGTAAGTAGCGTTTTTCAAAGAATTCCATATACAGGTTTGAGAGTAATGGTGATAAAGGATTTCCCATTGCCATGCCAAAAATTTGTTGATAAAATTCACCATTGAATATAAACTTACAATCACAAATGCACAAACTCGTGAGTGAAATAATGTGACTTATAGGTAGAGGTAATTCATGCTGAGTTAGTTGATAAATTAAACAAAATTGCTCTTTGCCCTACTGATAGATTCGTTAGTTTTGATGTATGTTCTCTTTTTACTAAAGTCCCTATAGACTCTATTTTAGAATATCTTAGTAATGAACTAAATCAGCATGAGAGAGAGAGAGAGAGAGAGAGAGAGAGAGAGAGAGAGAGAGAGAGAGAGAGAGAAAGATATTGATATTAAAGTTTTTTATTACCTGGTCCAACGGATTTTTTGTGAGTTTTTTGTACGTTATTTCATTCTCCAGTAAAGTATGCATGCGTGACATGTAGTCAGTTTTGTCAAGAACCACTAAACTATTGGATTTATCAGCCTTGGTAATGTGTAAGCTATTATCATTCTTCAATTCTTTTAAACTTTTTCTGTAGCAAGCGGGTAAGTTATTTTCATGATAGGAATGCGTAGCACTATATGTCATGCCTTTGACAATGTCTAAATGATTTTGTGGTAGGTCACAGTATTTCAAACTTATATATGGAATTTTTTGAGAGACAACACCTCCCGAATATCACACTTATCCCCTTAAAATTGTACCGATATGTCGATGATATCTAGTAGTCTTACCTGTTGGTATCAATGTAAATGATTTACTGTCTAAATTGAATAATTAAGTGCCATCCATAAAATTCACTGCTGAAATTGAAAATAACAATGTCATCCCTTTCCTAGATGTATTAATACATAGAGAATCTTTCCAATGCAAATTAAGTATTTATAGAAAACCCACAAATAATTTAAACATATGTACATTTTTATTCTGGCCCACCATCTTAATATTAAAATTTAAATTTTTCCTTCTATGTTCCTACGCGCTTTGCGTAACACGAGTCCACAATATCTGGACCAAGAAATAGAATACATTTAATTGATTAATGTTATCAAAAAGCTCACAAAAAGTTTTATAGTGTTGCTATTAATGAAAAAGAAATGCCTAAAAATGTACTTAGCTTACCTTACTTTCGTGGATTTGAAACCATAAAATCAATATTTAAATTGTTTAATTTTAATGTAGTTTTCTCTTATAACAATATCATTAAAGATATGCTAATTAAGAATAGTTCCGTAACAAATAACAACATCATTTACAAAATTCCTTGTAAGGATTGCCCATTGTTTTACGTTGGTCAGTCAAGTAAAAATTTATGTGTACGTATTAAGCAGCATATGTATTCAGTTAGAACAGCCCAGACTTCAAATGCACTGTTTATCCATCTGAGTGAAAAATCTCATTGTATTAATTGGGGTGATACCTCGGTAATTGCTAAATCTAATGATTATGTTTCAAGAAATTTACTGGAATCGGCAATTATACAAATCACTCATAAAAACAACCCAAATCTTAGTCTGGGAATGTACCATTTGGACCCATATATTTGTAAGATGTTTATGAAGGACCTTAAAATAAATGAACAACTAATAAATTAGTCCCACATGTATATAGTTATTATTTCTCTCTCTCTCTCTCTCTCTCCATCTCTCTCCTCTCTCTCTCTCGCCTCTCTTCTCTCTCTCTCTCTCTCTCTCTCTCTCTCTTGCTCGATATATATATATTTATATTTTCTTCCGTCTTTTCATTAATAATAATTTTTTGGGGAAAATTTGTGTAAAATTCATGATATTAAATTGTATATGCGCCCGTGTTTTTTTCAAAATGTACTGTTTTCTGGAAGAATCACTTGTTTACTGCGTGTATCCTTCAATGTGTGGCTACCCTCAGGCGGCTCCTCCTTTCTGTAGAGAGAAAATCGCCCTTATTGCTAATCTTGTAGTGTCAGTTTGGATATTAAGCCTTCTTTTGACTATGTTGTTCTCTGTAAAATCAGTTTGCCTTCAGTAAAGGGTCCGAACAGGACGAAAGTACTCGGCTATCTCGCTTTTTTCATTTTTTTCCTTTGTGGGGGCAAAAAAACCTTTATATATATATATATATATATATATATATATGAATGACATTCAATATTTTTCATTTAAAAGCCATAACCCACTTTTCTACACTCAAAGCCTTTTGACTTGCAATTCTTTTACAAACACAGAAAATGTTCGTCTACATTATTCACGCCGGATTTCAAATATTAGATTTTTCTGTATGCTCACTTGATGCCTGCGGATTAAGAGTGCCTTATATGACGTGTGTGTGTATATATATATATATATTATATTATATATAATCTGAACTGTCGTTCACTCCTAAAAATGTAGTTAACACTAAAAAATTTGGCCTTGAATGGAGGACGAGAGATACTAGGGCATAAGCCCGATATTACTGAGGAGGGAGGGAATTATATAAAAGCTGGACTATAGTTTTAAATGCACTGTATTTACATTAATTTACAAAGGTCCAGGAGACTAATAAGGGGGGTCGATTGGTCAAGCCACGGGAAACACGTGGCTGGGGGGCAACCAGAAACGGCTTTCAGAAATTTATGCAAACGGATTGAAAATGCAAGCCTTGCTCCAACTATCACTAGTATCACAAGTGAAGTAATCACAGAATTGAACCCAGATGGGGGAATGAGAAACTAAACAAAGGAGGGGCCGGCACCTTGGAAAATTGGAGATGAAATACAGACAAAGGTAAAACAATTCCCTGGCTGAACTGGAATTACTCTCACAGTACCTGGATACTGGGCTTGGGTGTATCTTCTTGATGTTTCTGTGCACTATGGATGTCTTAAAACACTTGGGACTTTCCCAGAGGAGACAAAAGGGGGAGCAGAAAGGGGCGATGTGTGGTCTGCAGGGCACAGGTAAGGGGCTCTGAGCGATCCCAGCTCCAAAGATGAATGAAAAAAGGAAAAAATTCTTTCAAGAAGAGTCTTTAACTGAAAGGTTCCCCTCCTCTCTCCTCTCCCTCCTTTCCTCTCTTCTCTCTCTCTCCTGGACGATAAAGATGAATGAAAAATGAAAAAAATTATTTTAGGAAGGGTTTTAAGCCGAAAGATACTCTCTCTCTCTCTCTCTCTCTCTCAACCTGGTGGCTTAAGAGACGATCAATTGAAGGCAGCTGCTGCATAGTGAAGAGCTAAAATTACCGGATTCTCTCGCCCAGAAATTGCCTCGGTGGATACTGTCGATATATTCTTTAATATTAAAGGACTCCTCTCAAAGTACTGGGAGATCAGTCCTAAGCTTTTTCTGTACGATTTCCATTCATTTACATATAATATATAATATATATATATATATATATATATATATACATATATATATATATATATATATATATATATATGTGTGTGTGTGTGTGGGTGTGTGTGTTTGTGTGTGTGTGTACCATATATATATATATATTATATATATATATATATATTATATATATATATGTATAAAGTACTAAATTCTATGTATGTTTGTGAGTATGGTTTGCTTGATTGTATATAATATATTTTCCACTGGTTTGCTTAATGACATTCTAACACTTTTTCAAATCTTATGCCATTCAAAACAAGTAGTTGGTTTGGAAGTCCCCAATGCCATAAGAACAATGCACACCCTTAGGGAACAGTGTAATTTATAGCGATGAAGATCACCTACCTCACCAGATGGAGCTAGAAACGTTGGAAACGTTTTAATGGTAGGTGCACCTTTCATGTATGTCGCATGAGTGGTGTATTTGTTAATGTAATGTTTTTGTGCTATAATGTTTTCGTTAAATTCATGAAGAGGTATTTATTTCCTATCAGTTATTCCGCTTATGATTGAGGCGTTCACAATATTAAGGGTCTCCAGGGGCTGGTTAAAAAAATCGTGAGAAAAACGCGTTTGTAAATTGGCATTTTCAAACACGCATTTCACCACCCTTGTTAGGTAATGGGATTTTCGACCACTTTTGAGTCTACATATGCAAGTACGCTTTTCTATGGGTTAGGTAGGATATTTTCAGAGGACTTTGAAGGCCCCCCCACAAAAAAAAAAAAAAAAAAAAAAAAAAAGTTGCGACTTGGAGCTCTGGGGACTCGTAATATTTTGTGAGCGCCTCATTATTATTGGGTACTTTTAAAAGAACAGTGGATCAACTAGGTACATCCTGAGAGAAAGTTGCAGGTTTTGATTTCTCTACTTCACTTATGTAAAATAGAAAGAGAAGAGAGAGAGAGAGAGAGAGAAGAGAGAGAGAGCGAGAGAGAGATAGAGAGAGAGAGAGAGAGAGAGAGAGAAGAGAGAGAGAGAGAGAGTATATTGCATCATGATACCTGAGCAGAATCAAATGTGTCCTGTGTTTGCTATGCAAACTCTCCAAACAGACCAGGTCGGCCATTTCAGCAGATGGCCGAAATGTGCAATGAAATAGATCTCCACGAATGACCTGACCAGCTTTCACCTGAGACTAGCACGGACAGGTCCCGATTTCGGATTTTGCATTCGGCGATACTCAGAGGTAATTAAAATTGATGCGCGAGTGTTCCAACGAGGTTTCTTTGCTAATTAAATTTGGCTTTATACATATACATATATAGTTTAGCTTTATATATATATATATATATATATATATATATATATATATATATATATATATATATAAATGTTATCAAAGTGGCTTCATACATTTCAATTGACATTATTTTCTTTTTACTATCGCTGCACCATATAAAAATATTTTTACTTGAAGACAACGGAAACCAAGTCCTCTCCTCTCTCTCTCTCTTCTCTCTCTCTCTCTCGTCTCTCTCTCTTCTCTCTTCTCTCTCTTCTCTCCTCTCTCTCTGTTTTTTTTTCTTTTAAATTTCAAAAGGAACCTCATCTCCCATTTTTGGTTTCTGTGCGAATTCAGATTAAAAAACCTCTCCGCCTTTGTCCATCTCTTTACATACCAAAGACGAATTCGAAACAGTGATGAAGTGCTTTAGAATTCCAATTTATTCATCATCCCATGGTCATCTAATGAAATAATATTAATTCATGGTTAGTTTTAAAATGAAGTTGTGAAATGACTAAATGAATTATGACCTAATTGTCCGCCCAAGGTAGAGTTGTAAACAGCGCATTTCGAAAATTAGTAATAAATCGGATTTTCCATCCTTTGCTGTACACGCAGTATTACTTTGATCATGACTTAACAGAGTTTATTGACTGTATATTGGCAAGTCTCTCTTCGTAATTCCAAGTCGTAGAGTTTAGAGTTCATTAACTTGGCATTCTTATATACCGCTCATTTCTACAATCTTTAATTTAGCATTTTGTTTCCCTGTTCCCCATCAGATGCCTAAATTTGGAACTCTCTCCTTAGCTAACTGTACAATAATTCCCGTGAATGGCAGTCATCCAAAAAGGAAAGAGATATATCTCCATTTTCTCACGATGCTTCCCAACCTCTTTTCCAGATTATTCTCTCCCGTAACCGGATTATTTTATTTTATTTTATTTTTTTCGTTACTCTTTATCCAGATTACTGGTCGACTCCTTTTTTCCCGTTCGATCTCCAATCTTATTAGTGCGGCTAACTCCTCCCCCTCCCACTACTCCGGAAGGGGGGTGGGGGGTTTCTGAGTTATTTTCCTCTCTTATCCCGGTCGCTCCCTACTCTGCTTTTTCTGTCTACCGACTACTTTTTACCCATTTCATCCCCCTCCCCCTTCTTCCCCTCTTTTTTTGCTCGAAATATTCCCCACTTTCTTCGTTCACACTTTATTATTATTATTTTTTTCAAATGAGGGATAAGCTAAGTTAGATGAATGGTTCACAAAAAATGTTTCTGGTATTTTATGATTGAAAATGGAAATCTGAAATGACGCATGAGGACTAGTTAAACCTCCGGGATGGTGTAGGTATCGATAATTAAGTCCTCCACACCATAGACAATCGATATGTACTGAACGGTTATTGCTTAAACTTTTCACTTACTCCTGGAGTAAGCCTACAAAGAATTTTGTTACTGTTGTTGTTTTTGTTTTGGGGTTTGGGTTAGGAAAAGTCTAAGGAAGAGTCTAAAAAGGTCTGAAAAGGGTGTTTCGCGTTGAGTTAAAGATACATGAATTTTAGGATAGGATATTTATGATATATTTATTAGAATGAAAAAGTAAAAAAATAAATACTGTGTATGCTAAACAGTACAGAACAATTATATCTAACAAAATATAGCGTATTTATTTTAATTTTCGTTGGCAAAATTCGTCTTTATTTGGCCGTAGATTTTAGTACGTTTTAATTTAAATTAAAAGTTAGGAATATATTGTTTATAATTAATGCGTGATGGGAAAATCTTGCACGTTTTCCAAGTAAGCTGGAGGTCAGATCATGCCTTGCTGTTTATGAGTAAATTGAATATTTGTTTTTCATAAAGTTCTAGATAATGCTTATTAGGTAAGCGAGACATTTTATATAAAAAGAATGATCAAATTTGATTATGTTCTGTGTAACTATAACTTTACATCCTTACTCGAGGCAGTCCTTGAGTACAAACGATGTAAGCAAGTATGTAATTATATTGGCACAAGCTGAAAAGGAACAGGCAGCCAGAGTGAATGGATCTCATTTAGATCCAGTCGGCTTTAGTGTTCCCCGAAAGGATTCGCTAAACAATTCTCCATTTAAAGGAAAACCTCCACCGAGTACAAGAATGCCTTTTTCTTGGGAATGACCTAATCATGATATGCGTTTTAAGAAATACATTAAAGTTTCCTCTTTTGGTCGGCAACACTCAGAGTGATATTGAGTTTACTATTAGTTTGAAATTTTTTTGAAGCTCAACACAGTAAAGGATAAATATGAAATATGAAATACTGAAATCTTTTCGGCCGTAAATTTAAGTGAATACGTAAAACTGTAATAAATGAAATAGATAAGGAAGCCGAATTTTAATAAGAGGAAATACTTACCAATCTCATCCATCATTTTAATTAGCGTTCAGCTTGAACGTTCAAAAACCTCGTACCTGAAAAAAGACTTATATTTTATGACATTCCGTGTAGAAGACAGTAAAAAAAAAAAATGAGTAAATAAGAATGTGAAAAAGAATGATTTTTTTTTTACGAATAAATCTGAATGAAACTCGGCAAAAAAAATCAGAATAGTTAATTGAAAGAAACAGTAGTTGCGGAGATTAAAAATATTGAAATATCCTAAATAAAGCCTAACTGGTAGCAGAAGAAAAAAACGACTTAAAAGGTTAAAATAGAAAAAAATTTATTTTCCTTTTTAGAAAGGTGCTTTTTGACAGCGAAACTTTGATATAAATAATAATAAAAAGGCTCAGAAAGATGACAGAAAAATGATCAAGAATGTGGGCGCAAAAAATTTCATTGAGGAAAAAATATTTGCAAAATGAAACGCAAAACCAATTTTAGTGAAGCATCCTACACCGATAAGACTATGCTCTCTCTCTCTCTCTCTCTCTCTCTCTCTCTCTCTCTCTCTCTCTCTCTCTGTGCCTTAAGTGAGATCAGTTGAAGGCAGCTTCTGCATAGTGAGGAGCCAACATTACCGGATTCTCTTGCTGAGAAATGACTTTTGCGGAAGCTGTCGATATCTATAATATTCAGGGACTCTCTCTTCTTCACGCAGGAAGCTCCAGTATTTACGTAGTTTGCTTATTCTGGTTCGATTTTTTCCTTAAATATGCACGGGCGCATATTCGACATTTAAGCTTTTTCCAAAAGCAGAAGGTGTCCCTGAGCATAAGTAACTCGGTGTTTATTGCCTCATTTATGCTTCTGCTGGTGAATCCGGGACGTATCCCTTAATGTACCAATGGTCCACGACAATATATATATATATATATAATCGTATATATTATATATTATATGTATTATATAATATAGCTATGTAATGTATATATATATATATATATATATATCTATATATATTTAATATATATAAATATACATATATAATATATATCATATAATATATATATATTATTTAATTTATAGGAAAATTTTAATGGTTTTTTTTTTTTTTATGTATATATATATATATATATATATTATATATAGTATTTATATATATATCTATATATTTATATATACTATATATATATATATATATATACATATATACTATATAGATATATATATATAGTATATATATATATATATATATAGATTATATATATATATATATATTATATATATAAATATATAATAAAATAGTATATATATATTACATATATATATATATATATTAAATATAATATATATATATATATATATATAGATATATATATATCTACATATATATATATATATTATATATATATATATATATATATATATATATATATATATATATTTATATGTAAATTCTACATACCCAAACCCAAAGCCACGCAAACATTCATGTGTGTGTGTTCCTAAGTCTTCTGGGGTCAGCATTCCTGTATTAGAATTAAATGTGTTGGTTTATCTCAGCAGTATATATGCCACAGAGAGAGAGAGAGAGAGAGAGAGAGAGAGAGAGAGAGAGAGAGAGAGAGAGAGAGAGAGAGAGAATTCACAGCTTTTCGGCAGCGAATTCTTTTCCAAGAATTTTTTGTCTTTTTATTTTAAAAATTCGCTTCCGATCACTTCCTATTTAGCTTAATAGCTCCAGCCCTAGAGAGAGAGAGAGAGAGAGAGAGAGAGAGAGAGAGAGAGAGAGGTGCATTTCTAAGCTCTGCCGTATTTCTGAAAGGAAATTCTACTTCGAAAAATACAACGGCACAACAAATTTATTATGTGAGAAGGTTACATGGCACTGGCGAAAATATGACTCAAGACTGGAATGTTCGTTCCGTCCAAGTGACATAACGCTGACTTGATGTTCTGAATTGTCGACCCTCCCTGTGGCATAGAGAGAGAGAGAGAGAGAGAGAGAGAGAGAGAGAGAGGTGAGAAAGCGTCATTCCGATGCATAGGCAAAATCAAACGCGTCTAGTATTTGCTGAAGCTCTCCTAAGTGCGTCATTTCCACCGATGCCGCAGATGGCCGAATATGCACATCGAAATATTGTCAGCGAATGACTTGACCAAACATCTTGTAAACATTACTGGTATGGTTTTGGTGATTATTATTTTTTCTTTTTCAGAATATTATATAATGTCTTTTCAATGAGGAACTCAATTGGCTATAACCTTACTTGTAATTACCTTTGTGCAAGCGTTACGTTTACTGAAATTTATTTGTCAGGTATGAAAATATCGCCAAATGTCACGATAATTGTTGTAAATCAACTCCAGCTTTAAGGACTTAAAGAACACATTAGAGGGGTTTTGAGAGCAATAGATATTTCCATTGACTGATATTTTTTTCTTCCCAGTTTATGAACTTATTACAGATTTTCAAACTCAAATTCTGTTTGCCTCATCGAGAGAACGAGATGCCATTTCATTTGTGATTTCCTCTGCAGGAGAGCTCCTTATGTATTTAATGCACTGAAATTGGTTTTTGCTTCGTCATCTTTCAGGAAATGTCTGAAATGATTTTCCTAAAATGCTGTGCACAGTTATTTGAATTACTTTTACAGCACGTTTCCCACGTTATTTCAGAGAATTAGATCTCCACGAAACGGAAAACACTTATTACTCGTGGGTACTTAGCTATATATATGTATGTCTATCCCTTTATGAAGTTTAAAGGTCATTTACTTGTTATTCTGCCTTTTGACCCTAGATAAACACCCTTTGTAAGTGTTTGTATATGGTGGGAACGTGATACCCAATTTAGTTTATGTGATAATTAGAAAACATTAAGCGTCTTATAGGATACTAGTGACTGACGAAGCCCTTAAGTATTTATACCTTTCTATATGGAGCTGATATGAGAACGCTTTTAATCATCCAGGGTTATCTGAGTATATCAAGTATTCCTTTCAAGATAATGCGGACTTAGCAAGGAACAAGAGCCTGTGCTGGCACAGAAAAAGTGGAATTTGACAACAGAAGAAAAATATTATGTAACCTTAGTTTCTCTTCTGATTGGGTTGTTAACCATCAATATTCAAGGTCGAGATGATTCACGAGCTTCCTGTCCCATCTGAACTTTGTGGAAGTGAAAGTGAAAGTGAAAGTGAAAGACATGATTGGTGCAATTGGACTTCGGCCTTTTGCGTCGTTGCAAGGCTTTTGAGACGATGGTGATGAGTACGAACAGTTTAATAACGGAATGTCAATGGAATTCATAATCTTTTTTATTTGTTATGAAGTTTATTGAACTATAAAACAAAAACAGACGTATTAAATTGAGTGAAGTCAAGAGCTAAGAATATATTTTCTTAATTTTCATCACTGAAAAAATGGGGAAACATTTAAGGAAAATCTGATTGACAAAGAACATCAAATATTATAGGAACAAATATTACAAAATAAGAGAAACTGTGGTTTTAAAAAATGGTATTTTTTTTACGATAAA
>NC_087205.1:1083515-1106015 GCF_015104395.2 Macrobrachium nipponense | reverse complement strand
CAATGAATTCGGCGAAGAATAATATAAGCCTTGTTACTTTAACATACTTTAACATATACCGTTCCGTGAGATATTTATTTTGCTGGTCCTTTCTTGGTACGTTTTTCAGTTAATGTTATGTAAAACTCTTCTACTTTGTTGATAAATATAATGGGAAGATTCTTGTTAAAAAAACTAGAAGAAAGAAGGAATTGTTTCTCCTCGGTGTGTGAACGATGGGGTCTTATTAAACTGATGTGGAATGCATTTGTCATCGTCAAAGCGGATCCGTCTACAGACTGAAATTCCAGTTGAATTCAGAGCGGAATTCTGAATGGAAATTTTGTGAAATGAATTTCCACTGAAGCGCAATCGAAACTTTGTGTGAATTTTTTCCCCAAATAATTTTATCTTCTCGTAATAGATAATTGTTTTAAATGTGTGTGATCGTGGTTTAAGCTTTCAAATTAGTTCTGCAATTAATAATTTTTTTTATAATTTCCTTTCAAATTAGTTCTGCAATTAATTATCCTTTTAATTTCAACTGCCAGTTCCATTCCTAATTTTTGAATCGTATTCCAGTAATTATCTCTGGGTCGTGGTTTGGGAGCGAATCATGACGGTAATTACTTTTCCATGTACTCTGCTAAATTACCGTATGGTTTCAGTATACAACAATGAAATCAAATGAAGAGCTGATGAAAAGAAAAATTAATTTTGTATTTTTTTTTTTTAGTTTTTTTTTCTTTCGTTTCAAAGGCATAAATTATTCAGACTTGTAGTGATAGTCAATGGTACCTCTTAGTTTTTTTTTTTTTTTTTTTTTTTTTTTTTCAGAGGCTTAAATTATTCAAACTTATAGTGATAGTCAGTGGGACCTCTTAGTTCGTAATCCGACTACCGCTAAAGCAAGTGCTACCTATCCTTCTGCTGAGTGCTAAGAATATAAAAAAAATATTATCTATGGAAACACTTATTATATCTTTATTCATTCCTATAAATAATACACATAAGAAGCTTTGTCCCGGCTATGAGCGATGCTGCCGAGGCCATTAGCGAGATCAAAGCTGCAGCGATTTACTTGATTCAAGATTAAAGTGAATGCACTGTATAATTTTTAATTAACGGTTAAAGTATAGTATATACACTATGCATTATGAAGTCCATTGCAAAAGGAAGGGGGCTGAATACTCCCAATTCAGGCAATCAAGTACTAATCCAGGAGGAATTTGGACGATTACTTGTAGCGTAACGCCGGGGTTTCTTTTTGAAATTGGTACAGTGAGGCTACCAAAGTAATGAATGTGTCGAACAATTTAGTTATATATATTATGTATGTATGTATGTATGATATAATTTATAATATATATATATATATATATATATATATATATATATATATATTGTTACGAAGTGCCAAGTATCTGGTTACCATGCATCAAATATTACCTCACCAAAAGCCAGACACCTGAACCCTCATAACACGTTTAAACGACTGAATACTCTAAAGGCAACAGTGATCCCTTAACACTTACCAGTATTGCAGAAAATCAGACTAAGTTCATCAAAACAGGTGTGAGGTAATCTTGTAAGTAATTAAATTAATCAAAGGGCATCACTCCATCAACAACTTTAACAGTCTAAGTATTTCCCTGATTTCAGAAGTCTAAGTACTTCCCTTGTTCTAAGTCACTTCAAATAAATTGAAGGAAAGCAAATCAATTACCACTCTATGTTTCTACCTAACATAAATATAATCATAATTAAATATAATTATACTGGTGTAAGATCAAGAAAACACTTATAAAAATTTTAAATACAAAAATTTATTATTAAATTCAAAATTTATAAGTGAAATTCACAATATCAGGGAAAATTACTGTCACTTGAAAACAAAGTAAAATTTAATTAATTCTTGAATCAAATTAAGTAAAATTAAATCAAAATTAATTTATCACAAAATTCAAGAAAATTAATTCAATCAAAATTCAAAAGTGTTAGGCAATAATTGAAATCAGAAATTAATTCACAAGTACTAAACAACAATAAATCTTGAAAAGAATTCTAAGTAAATGCAAATTAATATACAGGTGTTGAATTTAATTAAATGTGCAATGATAAAGCAATGAAAATAACTAAGTCAATTAAATTGTGAATGCAAATGAAAACAAAATAAAAAAGACACACTCCAATAAGAAAATGAAATAGTGCACAAACAATGGAACAATCACAAACACAAAAATACGCAATGTGTAAAAGTGTAAATCTTTTCCACTCAAAACACTACCAACAGTTTTTACCAAACCTTCACAACCATCTGTTATTAGTTAACCACAGTTCCTATCAATTATTAGTTAACCACACTCCCTATCCATTATTAGTTAAACACAATTCCTATCCATTATTAGTTATTAGTTAACCAAACACTTTTCCCATTAATTTTTAGTTATTAGTTGCAACTAATAAAATATAACACTTTACCTTTTTGGTATACCAACTTCTTTCTCTGCTGCAGTCTTGTCTTACACAATTTAACAAAAAACCAGGCGCCGTTACAAAATGATGTTTGTTCAGATTCCACAAAAGAAATTAAATAACACTAAATAAACTCTAAGAAATATCAAATATGAAATTCTCACAAGTTACGAGTGACCAATTTACGTTACGTTAATATAATCTCGATGTCGAGAGAGAGAGAGAGAGAGAGAGAGAGATCTAACTGCCTCAAGGTCCTAAGGTAGAATGTAATGAAATTTTCTTCCTTTACGGAAACTGGAGAGGGCAGATATGATACAAAACGTTCTTGTCACGAATGCTTCCAGTAGCTTTGAAATCTGATGCAATCTTCATAAAGAAATGTGTAACATGCACGTGGTTTTGATCAAAGTCATACGCGTACAAGATGAGTCTGTTAAAAAAAAAAAGACGTACTCTACTCGATCGAAACGGAGGCTGATCTGTGACAATTAAGATTGACATGTTTTGATGACAACGCAAGACTCTAGCTCGCTCGCTATTAAACGTGTTGACAGAATAGGGAAGCAAACGGAGATCTCTGAGTTCCTCTAATCTCAAAGTGTTGACATAAAAGTTAACCATTCGTAGTTTCGAACAGACAAAGATCTCTCTCTTTTTATGTTATATATATATTCTTTAACATTAAGTAATGCGAAATCTGAACACACATTTTAAAACATCCTATTCTAAGCTATCTAGGAATCTGAAAAAATGTTACATGACATTTCAAAGAGGGGGAAACATGCATTTTTGAAAGTAGCAATATATAATAATAAAATATATATATATATATATATATATATATATATATATATATATATATATATACTATATATATATATATATATATATACATAATTCGTATTGATATCCGTACTTCACTTCTATACTTATATTTATTCATGATGTCTGAATAATAGCGAATCTACGGAGTTTTCATAGTAATACATACATACATATATATTTAGATATATATATATATATATATATATATATATATATATATATATATATATTATATATACCTATATACCATATTGCTATTTGTTCTTGTCGTCATTATTATTTTATCGCCGAAACAGTCATTCACAGTAAATCATTAAGAGTAGTATTGAATTAAACATCATGTAGAAATAGTAAAAATTCACTTTATTTCCTCTAGTGTCTGCCGGAGCGATATATAAAAAAGAAAAAAAGAAACTATTTCTACCGCAACGGAAATGGAATGTTTGAGCTTAAAAAAATATTTTTTAACCTGTTTCACCGCTGTTGTCATGGTACTGACTGTAAGGATACGTACCTGATATTGCAATGTTATCGTTTTGCCAAATTGATTAACTTTATATTACGCCTAACGGTTAAAGGATGCCGTCAGACATACCCATGTGATATATATATATATATATATATATATATTATATATATATTATATATATATATATAATATATATATATATATATATATATATATATATATATATTATATATGTGTGTGTGTGTATACATTTATTTATTTATTTAATGTACGTATGTATGTATGTATTTACGCACTATATTAATTTAGTTAAGAAGAAATAGTTAAGGTTAGTAGAACAATTAAGCAGGCGGTGTAAGTTTAATAACGCATCTGACTGGAAGTCTTGAAAAAAAAAGAAATAGTAAAAATTAGTATTATTGTTACATATGAAATGGTAGTAACAGTAATAAATTAGGACAAATACTAGTACAAATCAATGTGAACCGTATGAAACATTATTATTATTATTAGTATTATTATTATTATTTTTTAATTTTACTCTATCACAGCCCTCCAATTCGACTGGGAGGTATTTATAGTGTGGGGTTCCGGGTTGCATCCTGCCTCCTTAGGAGTCCATCACTCTTCTTACTATGTGCGCCGTTTCTAGGACCACACTCTTTTGCAAGAGTCCTGGAGCTATTTCAGCCTCTAGTTTTTCTAGATTCCTTTTCAGGGACTTTGGGATCGTGCCTAGTGCTCCTATGATTATGGGTACAATTTCCACTGGCATATCCCATATCCTTCTTACTTCTATTTTCAGATCTTGATACTTATCCATTTTTTCCCTCTCTTTCTCTTCAACTCTGGTGTCCCATGGTATTGCAACATTAATGAGTGATACTTTCTTCTTGACTTTGTCAATTAACGTCAGCTGACTTTGTCAATCAACGTCACGTCTGCTTATTTGCACGTATCACCCTATCCGTTCTGATACCATAGTCCCAGAGGATCTTTGCCTGATCGTTTTATTCTATGCACTCCCTCTGGTTGGTTGGGTTGTTCCGTACCGCACTTATTTACTGCAAAGGTAGGCAGTAATGTTTGTTGCACAGGCTCCAGTGGAGGGCTTTTGCCACTGAATCATGCCTCTTTTTGTACTGGTTCAGTGCAAGTGCCGGGCATTCGCTTGCTATGTGGTTTATGGTTTAATTTTTCGTATTGCACTTCTTACATATTGGAGAGATGTTATTTCCGTCTATCGTTCTTTGAATATATCTGGTTCTTAGGGCCTGATCTTGTGCCGCTGTTATCATTCCTTCAGTTTCCTTCTTTAGCTCTCCCCTCTATAGCCATTGCCATGTGTCATCGCTGGCTAGTTCTTTAGTCTGTCTCATGTATTGTCCGCCTGCATTGGTTTGTTGTGCCAGCTCCTCGTTCTGTCTGTCATTCTCCTGTCTCTGTATATTTCCTGGGTCTTAATTTCGTCTACGTTTTATTTAGTCCTTCCTCCCATGCACTCTTTAGCCACTCGTCTTCACTGGTTTTCAGATATTGCCCCAGTGCTCTGTTCTCGATGTTGACGCAGTCTTCTATACTTAGTAGTCCTCTCCCTCCTTCCTTTCGTGTTATGTATAGTCTGTCCGTATTTGCTCTTGGTGTAGTGCTTTGTTATATTTCATATGTTTTCCTTGTTTTCTGATCTATGCTGCAGAGTTCTGCCTTCGTCCATTCCACTATTCTGCGCTGATCTGATTACTGGCACTGCCCATGTATTTATGGCTTTTATCATATTTCCGGCATTGAGTTTTGACTTGAGTATCGCCTTGAGTCTCTGCATATATTCTTTCCTGATCGTATCCTTCATCTCTTAGTGTTTTATATCCCCTCCTTCCATTATTCCCTGGAATTTGTATCCTGTCTCATCTATGTGTTTGACGTTGCTCCCATCTGGTAGCTTTATCCCTTCAGTTCTCATTACTTTGCCGTTTTGTATGTTGACTAAGGCGCATTTTTCTATTCCAAACTCCATCCTGATGTCCTCAGATACAATCCTTACAGTCTGGATTAGGGTATCTATTTCCTTGATGCTCTTACCATACAGCTTGATGTCGTCCATGAATATCAGATGGTTGATTCTGTTGCCTCTTTTCTTGAGTTGGTACCCGGCATCCATCTTCTGTAGTACTTTTGTCATGGGAATCATGGCAACTACGAAGAGTAGTGGGGACAGTGAGTCGCCCTGGAAGATCCCTCTCCTGATATTAACCTCTGCTAGTCTTATTCCAGAGCTTGTAAGTATTGTATTACAGTTGCGCATTGTATTTTTGAGGAAGCTAATGGTGTTTTCCTCTGCCCCATATATTTTCAGGCATTCTATTAGCCATGTGTGTGGTATCATGTCGAAGGCTTATTATTATTATTAATATTATTATTATTATTATTATTATTAAAGAGGATTGCAGCATCAGTGGAATTGATTTTATATATGGTCTTTTCAATTCTTCGTATTATTCTCTTCTCATCAGGGCTAATATTTGCTAAAGCTGGCTGATGTTCATATCTTGGTTAAAGAAATGTTTTCCCCGTCTCCCTTGAAGACGCCACTCTTCTTTACAAGGGAGTATTTCACAAGAAATACAAAAAGGACGAGCGAGCCTTTCGTAACATCATCGAAAGGAACGTCTCCCCCACGGACCCTGCGAAAAAAGTTAAATTGATAATTTACTACAACAGCAAGAAAACCAGTGGCCTGATTATGAACAATCCAGCCACCTTGGTGCAGGAGCCTCTCAAGAAAACCAAAGTTGTCTACCAATACAAATGCCCTGTCCGGGAATGCCCCGCCGCCTACATTGGCATGACAACGATGCGATTTTCCAAGAGGATATCCTGCCACGCTCAGGAAGGCGCCATCCATAATCATGCTAAAAACATCCACAATACCAGGAAAACTCGAAAGGACATTATTCCTAATATCGGAATTATCGATAAGGTGGCAGACCACCGTCGCCTCCGCCCTTGGAGGCCCTACACATCGGGAAGGAGAGACCCAATCTCAACACCACTCAAGAGACTTCACTCCTCCCGACGGTGGCGCGTAGGGCGCCGCCTATCAGCAAACCAGAGCCGATCGAACTGACCATTCAGGTGCCCCTATCTACCGGCAATGACGTTCCCAATACTACACTCCCGGTCTCCAGCGTCCGCACGCGAAGAACAGTGCGAGCTTCCACCTCTGCAAGACGGCTTGACTCAGGGACTTAATCCTGTGTTCAGCCAATGAAAACTCAGCGCTCACCAGATAGAGCACCCGGGACACAATAAATACCGCCGAACGACCCCATTCCAATCAGTTACGCTCACCCTTCTTTGAAAGTGATCCGATGATACGGTTAGAAACGTTGGAATTCCGTTACGCCCTTAGACAACGTCCAGACTAAGATTTGTTATCCCTACGGCGAACATACGCCATTTTTATCATATCAATAAATTAGTATTTTTAGAAAACCTTTCTTTAACCAAGATATGAACATCTGCCAGCTATTAGCAAATATCAGCCCTGATGAGAAGAGGATAATATGAAGAATTGAAAAGACCATATATAAAATCAATTCCACTGATGCTGCCATCCTCTTTAACAAAACAAGTTTGAGACAGGGTCTCCTACCTTCATATTATTATTATTATTATTATTATTATTATTATTATTATTATTATTACTGTTATTATTATTATTATTATCATCATTATTATTATTAGTATTAGTGTGTATTACATTTTGGTAAAAGACCCTCTGTTATGCAAAAGTTGTTAAAAGAAAATGTCAGAATTAAGCGACTTGATTTTTTATATATATATATATAATATATATATATATATATATATATATATATATATATATATATATATATATATATATATATATCTCTTATCATCCGCTTTTCTGGCTCAGCGATGTTTCTGAGTAACTGACCAATATTCATATTGAGAATTTCTAAAGGTTATAAAAAATGCTGAAGGTGATCTTTTATTACAACTGTTAATGCATGTATAGCAGAACTTGTTGTAATAATAGATCACCTTCAGAGAAGCGGATGATGAGAAAAATTGAAAAAAACAATTTATAAAATCATCATTCTTAATTCTGCCATTCTCTTTAACAGTCTCTATGAACAGTTTTTATTAATTTCTTTACTTATCTATTTTTTTTTTGGTCTATCACAGTCCTCCAATTCGACTGGGTGGTATTTATAGTGTGGTGTTCCAGGTTATTATTATTATTATTATTATTATTATTATTATTATTATTATTATTATTATTATTATTATTATTAAACGCCATGACGTAAGAAAATATGCCAACATTATGGTAAATCAGAAGTTGAGTAACGAGGAAGGACCGGTAAAGAAAATATCAGGTTTAAAACTGACGAGAGAAGTGAGAATTGGGGTTTGCAGATAAAAGTTGACCGCCCGACGGGAATATTAATGATCCTAAATGCTTTACTGAAAACATTAACTCTGGAGAAATATATAAAGATGGGTGATATATCAGGGGAACAGAAAGGAAAGCGAGACGAAAATTGGAAGAGCGGAACATCGGAAGAGGGACTTTCATGGAAGAGCCAAAAAATACTCATTTTTCAAAGATGAGCTCCAAGCGATGGAGTTGTTGTAATACATGGCAATAAATAGCGAAGGATCGAGCAGAGAGAAGTTTAAATGAAACAAAAGAAATCGTGATACAAAGGAGATAGAATTTTTTTTAAGGCAAAGAAAATAAGTGAGACGCGGGACGAGAATGATGGTAGAAAAGAAATCAGGATGATAAATTAAGGATTCTTCCAGTGATAATTGTTATTACAGCGAGTTTTGGCCACCCCGCCCCTTCCTCCTCCTCCTCCCCCTCCTCCTCCTCCTCCTCCTTATTGTTACTATTATTATTAATCAGAATGCCGAATATTCCTGGGAAACGAATGATTATAACAGAATAGGGTGGTTTAGTGTAAGAATAGAAATTGAAAGTAGTCAGTAAGAAATAGATACAGGAATTACAAGTAAATTAGCCAGCAGAAAATGGTAACATAAGAAAAAGATAAAGGAATTAAGTAAGTTAGCCAGCATGAAATAGTTACATAAAAATAGATACAAGAATTACAAGTAAGTTAGCCAACAGAAAATGGTTACATGAATAAACAGCATTAATTAGTAATAATCAAGAATAAGACAGCGGTACATTGCTGGTGCATTCCAGTGTCCCTCTATAAATCATGATCCTTTTTATTAACAAGACTACCGGGAAACTTTATTCCACAACTTGAACGTGAATGGAATGAAGGCTCTGAGAAATATGGTTGTACATAATGAAACTGCTTCCATAGGCATACTTCGTTTTAAAGAGGAATGAAAAAGAACGCTGGTGAATTTTTTAGCTATAACGAAAAATACCTATAATAATTCTTCAGGTTATGAATCTATTTATTGTAGAGTTTTTTTTTTTTTTTTTTTTTTTTTTTTTTTTTTCAAAGGAACAAAACTAACATTAGATGGTTATTTGTACACTGTCAGACATGACGACAAGTTCTCTGTTAACTGTTGATAGGAAATTCTCAATTTCATCAAAATTTTCGCTCGAAAATGTAATTTGCAAATAAATACCAAGAATATACACAGCAGCAATGGCTGTGTACGTATACCAGATTATGCACACACACACACACACTGTAAATGACGCGAGTCGAAAGGCCTTATAGAGGTACCCCATTGTTTAGATTTCCTTCGTGGCATTTGTTTATATATATGTATGTATATATATATATATATATATATATATATATATATATATATATATATATATATATTTATATCTATATTTGTGTATGTGTATATATATATATATATATATATATATATATATATATATATATATATATATAATATATATATATATAATATATAACACGATTACTTTGACGGAATCATGTAAATATAGATATCGAATACTAAATGCCTTGATTACCTCGTCGACATATGCTGTTGAAACATATTAATATCCTACGGTTGCAAAATTCATACAAGTTCGTTAGTGGTAATAAATAAACGAACAGGTGTTTTAAAAAAGAATCAAATAACACGGCAAGGTGTGCCAGTATGAAATGGCCCCACCAGAATGTCGAAATGTAGCCATGTGAGCTCAAAACTGTTGTATTTATTGTATAACTGTAGTAATTATTATGATTATTTATATTAGTACGTGATCATTGAAAATACGCTATGGGTCCTAGCACAGAAACTAAGACTAGACTCCTCCTCTCTCTCTCTCCTCTTCTCTCTCTCGTTCTGCTCTCTCTGTCTCTCTCTCTATCTCTCTCTCTCTCTCTCTCAAGGGAGCGAGCACTCTGAATAAAAAAGAAAGATATATTTTCATTTTTTTTCCGCATAAATGGTGAGCGTTGCAATAGAAAAACTTCCTATCCTTATGTATATATATATATATATATATATATATATATATATATATATATATATATATATATATATATATATATACTACATACATGACATTCAATATTTTTATTTAAAAGCATAACCAACTTTTCTACCCTCGAAGCCATTTCGTGGAAACTGTAAACCTTTTGGTTTGCGTTTATTTTACAAACACAGAAAATGATCATCTACATTTTTCACGCCGGATTTCAAATATTAGATTTTTCCGTATGCTCACTTGATGCCTGCGGATTAAAGAGTGCTTTATATGACGTGTATGTATGTATATATATATATATATTATATATATATATATATATATATATATATATATATATTATATATATATATATATAATATATATATTATATTATATTAATATAATAGGATATATATCTGCGGATTAAGAGGCTTTATATGACGTGTATGTATGTGTATATATATATATATATATATATATATATATATATATATATTTATTTATTTATATATATATGAATGTATGTATGCATTATGTGTGTGTGTTTGTGATCTGCTGATCACTTAGGGATATTGTATTCAACGAGGTTGGAGTAAAAATCATTAAAAGACGAGCGAGTTTTTTAAATTTTAGCCTTCGGCAATCGAACTGTCAAGTCATTGCTTGTAATAAATTACTAATTTATCGGACACTGTTGTCATAAATAAAGCCAGTGGGCGTCTCTAACTATACTAATGCATCGTATCTCAATGATGAGCGCTCCGTAATGGAAAGGTATGGACTCCATAGTAGAAGGAATACCATCACATATTACTCTCACTTATTACTTCGAGGCAACGACGCTTATTCCGTTTTTATTTTTGGGGGATTATGGGGAACGACATTTGCAGTTCTTAATGGATTGGAAGTTACTGGAAAGGAGTAGAACGTAGCGTTCAACCTTCCATACTCTACAAAAACTTCTTTCAGTTTTCTTCTGAAGATTGAAAAAGAAACACAGAATTACTGTGTATAACGTGTTGACTTATAAATATTTACATTTTATGTTTTACTCAACAATGTACATATTTGTAAGCAAACACGTTATACACAGTAATTTTGTGGGTTTCTTTTTCAGTTCCATATTCTGTCCTCGTGTTACAAAAAGTCAGTTAAAATGAGAATATTAAGAACGTGGGTATTGAATGTGATTTCACGTGCAACAGAGTTGAAAGCATTTGTGTTTTGATTTGCTAGAGGATGTAGGTTCTTCATTGGGAAAATTAAACAATAACTTCTGTGTGGCCCACTTGAGGTAGATAGGACTGTTTCAGTGAAGATGTTTAACAAATGTCAATATTCCAGGAATAACCCCCCAAAATTTGGAAGACTCTAAGCTGGTTTAGAAAATGTTCTTGAATTGGTAGTTCTGAATGATTGAAATGCAAAGATAGGCGACAGGGAAGGAGATTTTTCGGCCGATATGATGTGTAAATAAAAAAAAAAAACGTATGTTGTGATTGCGTACAGTGGATGGTAAACAAGCGGATAAACGCAACGTTGAGGGACCGTAAATGAACGCAAATGTAGTATATGTTACCCTCTGCTTTTAAAAGGAAAGTGAAAATAAGATTAGTTTCAGTCCAAGAGGAAGTGATTCAAATGTCGTTACGAATATAACTGTAGCAATTAATTCTGATAAAAGAGACGTGATAGACAAGGTAGCCAAGAAGTGTAAGAGAGAGCAAGTCAGATCTAATGAAAACGCACATTGTAATCTGAACAAGTAATTTAGCAAGTTTAGCAAGAAGTAAAAGACGTTGCATTGGAGGGAACTGAATGCAGGGAAAAAGATTAAGGTTCAGAATAATGGATCAAGGATTTAAAGAATTAAACATTAAGATGCTGCCGTGTTTTAAGGCGTTATTATAATTATGTTTGGAGGGTTTTGACGGAGCAGATATGAATGATGGAAGGGTGCAAAGACGCTTTTAGATATTCGGTTTTTAATGCGAGTGAAAGCTGCTTCATTATTGTTATTAATACTAGTAAAATTTATATAGGAAATATTTTGAAACTAATGTAGAATACATACTATTCATATATTTCTTAATACCTACGTGTATATCGCGTGTAGTATTGGTGATTTTACCACTAGGTAAATTTAATATTTGGTAAAAAGAGACGATAAAAATTGCACATTGCTTATCAAAACTTTTACATATTGGTTTTTGAAAAAAAAAAAACTATATGATAGTTCATAATACGTTTAATCTATAATATTATTAACAAGTGTGATATAGATGATCTAAAACGTATAATTATGCATTCCGAATTGAAATGCTTATTGCTAGATATTAATTTGAAACAAATTGCAAATAATTTATTATAAAGTAGCCTAGTTAATTATCCGAAGCGCTCTTCTGAAATAAAACCGTCAAGTAAAAATGAAATAATACAATCGTCCCGTAAATTGCCAGATAGTAAACGCCCATTCGACCGTCAATTTGATTATTTCATTCAATGCCTCCATTCATGATGTGACCTATTGCTTAGGGGATCAATTAGCGGACTGTAGTCTGATGGGCAATGGCCAAATAGTCGAACGAGTTAATAATTAAATGATATCCATTGTCGATATATTTTTAGATCCAAAGGCCGTTGAGGACGGCAGCAAAATAGCCATATGAAGCCCAGGACCGAAGTCAATTATAGAAAATGGTAAATAATGGAGAGAGAAGCTTTCCCTCGAATGAAGCTTCACACATGCCTCTAGGTAGATAACTTCTCGCAAGATTCTGGAAAAACAGACGCAGAAAGAGAGTGCAAAGCCTGCCAGATAAAAAATGAGTCATAAAAACTCAAGGAAAGAAGAAAGAATGTCTCAGGATGTGAATTTCTTTACCACTTTCTACTTACTGGGCCATTATTGTCATCTATGAAATAGTGAATGTTGACTATTCAACCTTGTAGTAGCCAGGTCAGCGCTAGTGAATGTCCTATCCTTTTAATTGTATTAAATGCCAATATACTTTGAGTCATATGGACCTTCTAAAAGGGAAATAAAAATCATTAGCGAAGCGATCTTCGATGGAAAAACAGAGATAAAGAAATAGATCAAGAACAGTCAGCAAATACTAAGCCATTTTATTTAAAATGAAAACACTGGCTCTTTGGGAAAAAATATGGATGGATAAAAGAGAAGAAAGAAACGTGTTATTTTCTCTCAGAATTCTGTTTGAAAATCAGATTACAAATCTTGTCTTGAGATGTTAATCTTTAAACTGTCACAAAAGTCCTGCCAAATGTATCTTGAAATATACTGCTTTAGATTTAAAAACAACTATTCATGGCAACTGTATTTTGAAATGGTCCTCTTTAGACAATCACAAAATGCTCATGGCAACTTTATCTTTAAATGGTACTCTTTAGACAGTAAGAACAAAAATGACAACTGTAACTTGAAATGACCCTCTTTAGATTGAAAAAAAAAAAATATTCATGACAAATGTATCTTTAAATGGTCCTCTTTAGACAATCTCAAAAATACTCATGAAAACACTTATCTATAAATGGTCCACTTTAGACAGTAAAAAAATTGACAGTAAAGAAAATATGACCACTGTATCTTGAAATGGCCCTCTTTAGACTAGAAAAGAAGATATTCATGACAACTGTATATTGAAATGTTCGTCATTAGACAATCGCAAAAATATTCATGACAACTCTATCTTTAAAATACTTTTTATACTATATTTATCCCTTTTTCGAAATGAATAGTACTTTATCCACTAGTGTTTCTCTCTGTTCCCTCTCTGGTTTTGTAACTTTTCCTGGCTTTAAGATATTTTTGTGCAATGCACTACTAACAACAATTACGTTTCAGTTACAACTTTCTTCGGCATAACATGACATTTTCCACCACGCCAACTGAGAATCCGTGTTTTAAAGTGTAGAGTACGTCACCGGTTTGAAAATCAGCCGAAAAGAATAAAATGCCTGATATTATTAGACGAAAAAAATTGAGTCATACTGGTGAAATGCTTTATAATTCCCGTAATGTTTTCAGTATTAAAAAAAAAAAAACTAAATTCATATCGAATATAAGAAGTCATATGAATCGAGGGATAATTGCCTAGATTATTCACGAAAATTATTCAAGAAAAAATATACATTGAAGTTTTTTTTTGGCTGAAATTATTATAAATCTGATAATTTGGATTAATCCCCACCTAAATATAGATCGAGTCTTTCTGGCTTTGTGTTCTGTACTAAAACATAAAAAGTATAACGTTTGAGTATTTTTTTTTGTATCATGTGAATGTTGTGTATGAATATACCCAAAGGGAGTAAAGTTATTGAATTTACAAATGGTCCGAAAACTCGAGCGGTAATCGAGAAAGAATATAATGAATTATGTAATTAATCTATATTTTTATGAATAATTCCTCAATATTCCTAGGATTCTCGACCATTTCTGTACTATGTTTATTTTTGGAGTGGTATACAAACCATATATATTTTTAGAAGCAGTGTACAATTTTGGATTTTTTTTGTGAAATCAGATATCTGCAATATTTAAAATATATGAATAAATTTAAATAGCAGAATGTGAGTGCCCATATCTGGCCAAACCCCCCCCCCCCAAAAAAAAAAAAAAAAAAAAATCAGTTTGACGGAACATTAAAGGAAAGATGATAGGACAAAGATATTTTCATATATTTAGAATATATAAATAAATATAAATAATAGTTTATGAGTGCCCATATCTCTCCCCCCCCCCACAAAAATTAGTTTGTCGGAACATTAAAAGGAAGATGATAGTATAAAGATATTTTGATAATTTCCTTCAAAAAAATTAAAATATAAAAAGTGAGAAACTGTGCAATTAAAGGGAAAGAATATTAACATATAAAATGACAACGTCATAATACGAGAAAGTAGTCCTTTCTGAAACTGGAAAAAAAAAATATAGTTGGCAGTAAAGAAAAATTCGGGGAAGATGCCAAGGCGAGCGAGGTGAAACTATTTCCTCTTCTTCCCCCCGTCATCCCAATGGGAACGAAAGAGAAAGGTTTCGAGACAAAATTAGTGAAATATCAGAAAAAGCTTTCAAACACATGGCGCTCTGTTTCGAGTTTACGCCATAGATCCCGGGTCTTGATGCAGGGAAAAGGAAAGTCTTCCCCTTAGCTTTTTGGGTTCACCCGCCATTATTCATTTCCCGTTTTTGGTCTTGATTCGCCCAACTTCATTTTAACTTTTTTTTTTTTTTTTTTTTTGTCATGTGATATTTTGACTATAAAATATAGTACATGTAGTTTTATTCTGAACCACTCATTTCACAATATTACGTACAGATTTTCAAGGAAACAATATAATTTCATTGTTTTATCCGTTTACCGATCTCTTTATAACCACTGTTGCTAACCAGTAAGATTCTCTTGGCAATCGACAGGAATAAAATGCCAATTATCTTTTGTAGCAAATAACAGTTTTGGTCAAACGCTTGAGCCCAAATCTGGTATTAAAGAAGTCTTTCATAATAAATAAGACCAACGATATACAGGTAATACAGTCTACATCTAATGTTGGTATATGTGTATATGTATATGTGTGTGTGTGTGTACTATATGTGTATCGTCGTTAAATGTTTCCTATATACAAGACTGAAATACACGATCAATCATCTATGAACTTATCGTGAGATTGAAATTATAATGACCGACTTTTTAACCAGATTTGGACACGCGGTTTTATTCTGAGTAAGATGTATTAGAATATTTGTTTATATACCAAGACGCCTGCAAGAAATGAAAAGTATCATTTTAGTTCCGTAGAACTACTCGTTAATACGGAACTACTTGTAATCTTACAAGTTTACTCTGTAGTAGTTTAATCCCATATATTAGGAAAGGGACGATTTTTTATTACAAATCGTGATAGATTATAGATTTTCTCTGCACCTGTTTTGATAATAATAATATATTTTCATGCTCGATTTCATCTTACAAATCCTTCTGTGATTGAACATTTATATCTTTACGCACGTTTGATATATAACACCGAGAGGGTATAATGACACATTCATACATGTGATTATTATATCAATGCGACAGTTGAATTATATTTCGTTTTAAGAATTTATTACGAAGCGTTTTAATTAATTTTACGAAATGGTCCACTGGAATAAAACAGTGAAAGTTAAATGACACACACACACACACACCACACATACACACACACACACACCACACACACATACACACACACGCGCACACAACACACACACACACACATACACACACACACACACACACACACACACACACACATATATATATATATATATATATATATATATATATATATATATATATATATATATATATATAATATATATATATATATATATAATTATTATGCCAAAAATATCCTGATGCCAGTGACCCGTCAACTATCAACCTGATTATTTCATTGAATGCCGATATCCATAAATTACTCCTTTGGCGATTGGACTGATTGAAAGGAAAGGACTTTATCGCAATGGACTATAGGTTAATGGTCTAATGATTTATAATATAATGGTTTTAATGTTTCAATAACTTTATTGAAAGGCAGTATCTAGCTTAAACCATTCCCCCTCAGAAAGAGGGTTTTCTGATTTTTTTTTTTTTACTTGGTTGGGGGTTGGATAAATCAGGAAGTTTATCTTTGTAGGAAGGTTATAATAATTATAAAAAACGAAACAGGAAGAGATTCCGTATATCGGAGGTGGCAAAAAAATGAAAGATGTAAAAATGAAAATGTTTTTTTTCATAAACCCAAAGTGAGGCACTGGTGCACCTATGAAACCTGGGGAATTCTTTAAGTCTGAGGGGAATAAAGGCAACAGGAGGAGAATTCCAGAGCTTGCAAAGAACTTCTTCTAATACAATTCACTCACGCTAAGTGTGCGTGAAGTTTCAAGTCGAAAAAATGTACTGACATTCTATATTTTACAGAAAACCAAATTGCAAATACTAAAACATTTTTAGCCCTCGTGATAGAAGGAGGAAGTAAAAGATTTCCATTTTCTTTCCCGAACATCCGAAGTCTCTTTTGAATTCTACCGTACATATATGCTTTCTTTTCCAGTTGTAGGGCCACCTCGCTTTCGACATACTTTCCTCAATACTACATACGTGTGCAATACGATTTGCAGCAATATGAGAGCGACTTTTTTTGTTGTAAATGCTTGACCTATTGAAATCTTGCTGCCTCGTTTTTCAAGTGGTCTTTGATTATTGCAATAGTTAGGAGTTATAGTTTAATGCTTGCAGCCTAATGGGAATAAATTGGCATCAATGGCTCTTGGCAATAAGTATATATTAGATTTTGCGGTATTAAATCTTAACGCACATTTAACACGTGTTGTTCAAAGGAAATTTTCCTCTCTCTCTCTCTTTCTCTCTCTGTATGTCTGCGAGGTTTTCCTTTTGTTGCATCTTTCAAACCTTTCACTGTCCATTTCCATATCAACGCTGATTGGCCTTAGTTCACCCAGTGCTTGGCATGCATGCCAAAAGTCTATACATCTATAAATCAATCAATTAATCTAGTTTCTTGCATTCATTTAAAGGTCATGTATTCTGTGGATGTTTGCTGTGGTATCGTATTGTTTTTGAAACTGTTGAAGATTTTGTATTAATTAATTAATAATAATAATAATAATAATAATAATAATAATAATAATAATAATAATAATAATGACGACCTCCAAGTACCTGACCGTCTTCCCCTTCAATTGGGTTGAATACCTGGCTACCGGATGAAGCTCCTCTGTTGCCAGAGGTTCCATTTACGTCGTTGTCGTTTATTTCTTCATTTCTTTCCATCATTGCTGAGTTTTGCTATTTAACCCATAGCTGGACCCTACTCCATCAAGGATAGGTACTCATTTACAGCTGAGTAGACTGAGGAAATTATGGTAAAGATCCTTTCCCAAGGAATCAACGCCGAGGAGAGCGGTTACCCATCCAACGACTGACCAGCCCCAATTTTGCTTAACCAGTCCATTGACGACCTAACCCAAGCGAATGCCCGGCACTTGCACAGAACCAGTACAAAAAGAGGCATGATTCAGTGGCAAAAGCCCTCCACTGGAGCCTGTGCAAGAAACATCAGCTACCTTGCAGTAATATGTGGTACGAGCACCAACCTGAGGGAGTGATAGAAAACGACCAGGCAAAGATCCTCTGGAACTATGGTATCAGAACGGATAGGGTGATACGTGCAAATAGACCAGACGTGACGTTGATTGACAAAGTCAAGAAGAAAGTATCACTCATTGATGTCGCAATACCATGGGACACCAGAGTTGAAGAGAAAGAGAGGGAAAAAATGGATAAGTATCAAGATCTGAAAATAGAAATAAGAAGGATATGGGATATGCCAGTGGAAATCGTACCCATAATCATAGGAGCACTAGACACGATCCCAAGATCCCTGAAAAGGAATCTAGAAAAAATAGAGGCTGAAGTAGCTCCAGGACTCTTGCAGAAGAGTGTGATCCTAGAAACGGCGCACATAGTAAGAAAAGTGATGGACTCCTAAGGAGGCAGGATGCAACCCGGAACCCCACACTATAAATACCACCCAGTCGAATTGGAAGACTGTGATAGAGGGAAAAAAAAATAATAATACTAATAATAATGAAGAAGTAAAGCAGAACCGAAAGAATATATTGTTCAGAAAACCCCACATTAAAAAAAAATGGTAGGATTGAAGAGAATAAAGGAAAGTACCCAGATGTCATTTATATCCCGAGAACTCATCATTTAACACGAATAGAACTTTCCCTGGAAAGTATTAGACAAATGAGTTTCTTAATTGCTTTTGTTTTGCTCAGAAACCTTATTAAAATACGATTACCGAAGCTTTTCGGTTTTTTTATTTGTTAAGAGTAATTACATTGGTGTTACTAATTTGATAGTTTCATGGATGATAAATTGTAAAACTATTAATGAGAACCCTCTCGTTTCTTCCTCTTCTTCTTCTTCTTCTTCTTCTTCTTCTTCTTCTTCTTCTTCTTCTTCTTATTATTATTATTATTATTATTATTATTCCTCTTCTTCTTCTTCTTCTTCTTCTTCTTCTTCTTCTTCTTCTTTCTTTTTATTTATTATTATTACTTATTTTATTATTATTATTATATTATTTATTATTATTATTTAGTGTTTTCCTTCTTCTTCACAGTCCTCTAATTCGAGTGGGTGGTATTTGTAGTGTGGGGACCCGGTTTGCATCCTGCCTCCTTAGGAATCCATCACTTTTCTTACTATGTGCGCTGTTTCTAGGATCACACTCTTCTGCAAGAGTCCTGGAGTTACTTCAGCCTCTAGTTTTTCTAGATTCCTTTTCAGGGATCTTGGGATCGTGCCTAGTGTTCCTATGATTATGGGTACAATTTCCACTGGCATATCCCATATCCTTCTTATTTCTATTTTCAGATCTTGATACCTATCCATTTTTTCCCTCTCTTTCTCTTCAACTCTGGTGTCCCATGGTATTGCGACATCAATGAGTGATACTTTCTTCTTGACTTTGTCAATCAACGTCACGTCTGGTCTATTTGCACGTATCACCCTATCCGTTCTGATACCATAGTCCCAGAGGATCTTTGCCTGATCGTTTTCTATCACTCCTTCAGGTTGGTGCTTGTATCACTTATTACTGCAAAGTAGCTGATGTTTCTTGCACAGGCTCCAGTGGAGGGCTTTTGCCACTGAATCCTGCCTCTTTTTGCACTGGTTCTGTGCAAGTGCCGGACATTCGCTTGCTATGTGGTTTATGGTCTCATTTTTTGTATTGCAGTTCCTACATATCTGAGAGATGTTATTTCCATCTATCGTTCTTTGAACATATCTGTTTCTTAGGCCCTGATCAACCAAATATTATTATTATTTTGATTTTTTTTTTCTCTATCACAGTCCTCCAATTCGACTGGGTGGTATTTATAGTATGGGGTTCCGGGTTGCATCCTGCCTCCTTAGGAGTCCATCACTTTTCTTACTATGTGTGCCGTTTCTAGGATCACACTCTTCTGCATGAGGCCCGGAGCTACTTCAGCCTCTAGCTTTTCTAGATTCCTTTTCAAGGATCTTGGGATCGTGCCTAGTGCTCCTATGATTATGGGTACGATTTCCACTGGCATATCCCATATCCTTCTTATTTCTATTTTCAGATCTTGATACTTATCCATTTTTTCCCTCTCTTTCTCTTCAACTCTGGTGTCCCATGGTATTGCGACATCAATGAGTGATACTTTCTTCTTGACTTTGTCAATCAACGTCACGTCTGGTCTTGGGTTGCAACGTATTCACCCTATCCGTCCTGATACCATAGTCCCAGAGGATCTTTGGCGTGTCGTCTATTCTATCACTCCCTCAGGTTGGTGCTCGTACCACTTATTACTGCAGGTTATTATTATTATTATTATTATTATTATTATTATTATTATTATTATTATTATTATTATTATTATTATTATTATTCAACTTGAGAATGCATCATTATGAAAATGTCCGGCACGATATCATTAACCTTCTAAAGAATCCTGTGAAGATTTTAATCCCCATACACGAAAGGAGGAAAGCAGGAGTCCGTAACAGAGGAATAATCCAACAAAGAATTAAAGGTAAATCTGGAACAATAAAAGTAGTCAACGGTAAGGGAAATCCAAAGCCGTAATCGAGCCTGGGATTGAAGTCCATTTGGAACAGTAATTGACAAGGAAAGAAAACTTGGGTTGGATTTCGTGGGAATCATAAACATTCTTCATGATGAGTTAAAGAGATTATATAATTTAGGAAAAACTGTATATGGGATATATTATATGTGGCCATTTTTTTTTTTATTAACGTTCATTTTTATTTCTAGTTTCGTATTTAGAACATGAGTGTCATTCCTACTGACCTATTTTCAAAGTGGTGGCAATTCATTTATCATCGACGTGACCTGCTGCTGCTTATATCGGAGTTTGAAATATACCAGCTTCGTGCGACCGCTGAAATGAACTTAAATCCCTGACAACCGAAGCTGAGAACTAACTATACTTTTTAAGTGGCGAATAAAATGTTGTAAGCGTCTGATTGGCTGTTTATGATGCTGTTTATGTTGCTACTTTGGATTGTTACCTATACCTCACATCCGAGGTGCAGTTATAGTAGATTCACACCGACCGTGCATCCGATGTCTAAGCCATTCCCTTACGACGCTCCCGATTGGGTGTTGATAAACCAATCACATCCCTGGAAACTCTCAGTGTCTCTCGAGAATTCACATGGGTAGGATGTATGTTCCACCTCTCCTGAGGGATACTTTTGAAAGATGTATCGCTCAGGAGCGTACACCCTGCATATGTGAACTCTCGAGAGAGACTAAGAGTTTCCAGCCTTGTGATTGGCTTATCAACAGCCTATCAGGAGCGTCGTAAGGGACTGGCCTAGACATCACATGCACGGTTGATGTGAATCTACTATAACCCCCGGGAATCAAAGATATCGTTTTATTCAAAATGATTTGTCGATGCAACATAGAAATGGATGTGTACAATACTTTGATCCCCGATGGGTTAGTACTAAACACGGCGTCCCATTGAGATTCCGCTATGTTTAGTATTGTACCAGCTCGGAGTGACGCGTAGATAACAAGCGAAAGTAGCAAATTCGTTAGTTATTTCTTGGCTGTTTCCCTTAAGAGATGCTGAAGGAGTGTATATATTTCCTCTACATTAGGAGATACTGAAGGAGTATATATTCCCTCTACATTAGGATGTACTGAAGGAGTGTATATATTCCCTCTACATTAGGAGATACTGAAGGAGTGTATATATTCCCTCTACATTAGGAGATACTGAAGAAGTGTCTATATTCTCTCTAAATTAGAAGATACTGAAGGAGTGTATATATTCTCTCTATATTAGGAGATACTGGTGTATATATATTCTCTCTACATTCCACTAGCAATCGCGAATCAGAAACAGTATCGACTCTTGATTTTATTTATTTCTTTTTTTTTACTCCTCATCATATCTCAAGTAATCTATTCTGCTCAGCACATCATCGTTTAGAAAGGCAAAACCTGCATCTTGATCACAAAAGTAGTTCGGTTCGAAGTCAAAATTCGAAATCATGCTTCGGGGAGGATCTAGAAGTAAGAGATGATTCTCCATGACGCGACTACATCCTCTTTAGAGATTGGAAATCGATCGGGGGTGGGGGGGCTCGGGGCGAGGGGGCAAAGGTATTGCACATCGTGTCATCAAGAAAATGCATTC
>NC_087205.1:1056015-1076015 GCF_015104395.2 Macrobrachium nipponense | reverse complement strand
GAATTGCGAACTCTCATGTTGAGTGATAGTTTCAGTTCTGTTACTGATTTGAAGATGTATGATGTCTTCAAGGCTGCGATGACTATCTGTGCTCGACTTCCGCGTTTCACAATGGGAAGAATTTGCTTCCAATCACCAACAAACAGAACGCAGATTCCTCCAAACAACTCTTGATTCTTCCTAATGTTACGAAATGATCGATCCAAACATTCGAATAACAGTTTGTTACCTTGGCTGACTTCATCAATTACGATCAAGTCTGTCATCCTGAAGAGCTGTGCACTTGCATGTTGGTCAGACACCTGGCAAGTGGATTCATGAGTGATGTTGATGGGAATCTTGAAGCGAGAGTGAAGCGTTCGACCATTGTGGAGTAAGGTAGCTGCAATGCCAGAAAGAGCAGTGGCGAGTACGACTTTCTTCTCCGAGCGAAGAAAATCAATTATGGCATTTATCAGGTATGTCTTCCCAGTTCCACCGCTTGCACTCAGGGCGAAAATCTTGTGCTTAGAGTTTCCATTGAAAACCGCATTTACTACCGTATCATATACGTGTCTTTGTTCAGTGTTCAAGGTATCATGAACCTCTACACTTGATCTTCTCAGACTGTCAGTACCATAGTCTATTTCTTCAGCTATAATTCTTGACATCACTTCGTGAGATACACCAAATTCGTAAAGTAACTAAGTTTACGGGAATAACCAGCCTCGTTTCACGGCCAGAAACATATCTGTTTCAGGGAATCTCTTCTCAACCCTACCCCCTACAAAGGAAGGGGGTAGGTTGGATGAAACCCTATTACAAACCATCTTAGGGGTTCCCACGATAACCCTGCCAAGTTTCATGCCCATCTGACCAGCCGTTTGGCCGTGATTGAATGACAGACAGACAAACAGACAGGCAGACATTACGCCCATTATATAATTATTATTATTATTATTATTATTATTATTATTATTATTATTATTATTATTATTATTATTATTATTGTATGATGTCAATTACAAAATTGCCAAAAAATAATCCCTTGAGATTTAATACAGTCCATCCTTATACTCGTATAAACATTTAAGTATAATAATATACAAATAGATAACAAATTATTTATAGTTTATAGTTGGCAAACGTTTCAGGGGTAGGGAGCCTGGGGTCTATACACAATGCAAAAAGGGGGGGGTGGTGGTGGTGAAGGGAGCAAGTAAAAAATTATTAAAAAACACGGGATTAGGTAAAGCTGACAGTAAAAAAAAGATATTTCATAGTTCGTACGAATATATGCAAATACGCTTCAGGCATGTCTGATACAAAACTGCATATCACTGCGAATAAATCATGGCTTCAGCCCTTTTACCTGAGGACGCTGTCAAATCAAGTATGCATTATGTATATATGCAAGCATTCCTATTTTATATACGTGTAATGCAAGACTATCGGTAATCACAAAATTTTATTTCCATTAATCACGGTGAGAGCATAAATCACTGTCCAGTGCAGTATCATTATTGAGGTCTTATTAGAGTCAAAGGGATGTTTTTTATGCATATAACTATAAATATTTAAATACTTAAAATATAAATATTTAAAATTTCATGCGTTTCAGTCTTGAGTTGTGCTGGGCCTTTGTCGTGGCACCTTTAGAAATGGTAAACTAGATCACTATAAGTAATAAATATATATATATATATATATATATATATATATATATATAATATATATATATATATATATATATATATATATATAACGTTCTAAGATATGGCGGTTACCAGTAACTCGAAAAATAGAAGATTGTTGTAGGAGGAAATACATCCCAGGTATATATATATATAATATATATATATATATATATATATATATATATATATATATATATATATATATATACAAATTATGAGTCGACGACTTACCACAAAAGTTATGATTAGCAGAGCGTGGTTTCGATCCACGGACCTCTGGGTTATGGGCCCAGCACGCTTCCACTGCGCCACTCTGCTTCGTGAAGGTTATGGGATCTGAGCGTCTCCTCAATTCCTTATTATAGCTCAAATTTTCAGTAAACGAAATTCGGGGCGCCAGGGTGGATTTCTTGAAATGGGAAGGTTAGCACATTTGGAGTATCCCGCTTACATACATATATTCATACACACACACACACACACATATATATATATATTATATATATATATATATATATATATATATATATATATATGTGGGTATCTATCTATCTATCTATCTATCTATATATATATATATATATATATATATATGTATATATATATATATATATATATATATATATATATATATATATATATATAGATAGATAGATAGATAGATAGATAGATAGATAGATAGATAGATAGATAGATAGATAGATATTTTTATTGACCACAATACAAAATAATATGAATTTTACAAAAGAGTATTTGGTCCAAATTAAAAAATTTAGTACAGTAGATTTTGTACAATCTCTTATACAAACTAAATGAATTTCAATTACACATATATTGTACTAAAATTAAAACAAAACCAATTTAACTATACGCCATCAGCAAGTTCCTGTAATTACATTTTACACATTATAATAACGTGTTACATTCAATACAAGGAAAGAAGCTTATGTACAACTTTACATACTATATACATCATAATCGGTTCTGGTTACTAGCAAGTCTAAAGCTGTGGTAACGTTATATGTCTGCCTGATCTGTAACGAAAGTGGACAATTTTCAATGACATGAGTCTCTGTCTGGACCTCACCGCATGAACACAACCTCTCATCCATCGGCAGACGGCCCCTACCTCTTCTGTTCCACCGACCTGTCTCAACTGCCAATGAATGAGCATTTAACCGAATTCTTGTCCATGATACACGTTCTATTTCATTAAGTCTTAATTGGTTTGTATAAATGTCATGAACTACTAAATCTGGGTTAACAGTTTTATAGAACACAATCCTATTGGAATTGGAGTTTCTGACCTTTAATTGCAGTTCACATTTTCCTTCCTCAATATCATCAGTATTATCAGAGATAAGGTTTCGTATATACCTCGAAACAGAGTCATTATAGTTCATCACTATTCGCATGGCGTGAATTAAAGGGTCATCATCCATATTATTCCGTTCAAGCCACATCTTTTTGAAGAATCTTCTTTGCCTCGATTTTATTAATGCCCTCATCGGCGGAAGTCCCAGTTCTACCATACATACGTCATTATTAGTAGTTTTTGTGACCCCCAAAAGTTGTTTAATACACCATTTATATTGCTTTTCGATGGGTTTAATATCACCATTTAGCCATGACTCGCATGAATATAATATAGTTGACATAATAGCAGCATCAAAAATTATCTTCTTAACTAAAAATGGCACATCATTGTTTCTACTTATAAATGAAATAAATTTCAGAGTATGACACATTTTGCTTATTGCATGCTGCTTGATAGCTGTTGTGCGAGAACCATCATCCGTAAAAGGACTGCCTAGATAAATGTACGGATTACAGTAACTAATCACATCAGAATTACATTCTATGGGTTCTTTGTCTTCCCTATTACCATTTATCACCATAAATTTATTTTTACTGTCATTAAAAATCATCCCATAGGAAATACAAAATTCATACAAAATCCATATTTTATGTTCCATACCATCCTTTGTAGTGGATAGGAGGACAGTGTCATCCATCATGACCATAATATGCAACCAAGCAAGAAAACCATCCAAAGGGCAATTACGTTTTATCATTTGTATCATATCATTTACATATAAAACAAATAAAATACATGATTTAGGTCAGCCTTGGCGCATACCAACAGTAGCAGTTGCACACTATTTGTGCAACGATATACAGCCACCAATGCTAAAAACATTGTCATCCCACATCCCATTCGTTTTAGCAGAGAAAATAACTTATGTCTAGTAGAAAATCATAAGCTCTTCTAAAATCAACAAAGGTTACAAAAAGCTTCAATTTCTTCCTCCTAGCTACGTCCACCAATAGCCTCAAAGTTACTATATGCTCTACACATCCCCTTCCCGCCTGACTTCCTGCTTACTCCCTACACCTACACGGCTTAAACCACTGACTAAGACGAGCACATAAGACCATATCGTAAATCTTAGTTATACTATTAATCATATTAATGCCTCTGTAATTACCCGGAGAAGCCCTACTTCCTCGTTTTGTTATTGTATGCATCTTTGCTGCTATCCAACTTAATGGGTAAGAACTAGACAAAAACAGATTATTAAATAATGTAGCAATTAGCATGATCCACTCAAACGGTAACATTTTGAACAAACCTGGGGGCAGACCGTCAGGTCCACTGGCTTTATTGGGCTTTAACCTTTTTACCTGAGTCTGTACCTCAACTGGAGTAATAGGATCGTCTAATACAGGTAAAGTTACATCTGAATGAATCTCGTCTATATTAAGACTGTCTACATTTGGAGGGTTAAATATTTGCTCAAAATATTCTTTGAATTGCTTATCACCCGGTTTAGAGTCTGAATTACTTGGGTCCTCTATAATTTGACCTTTCCAATCAATTGCACCCCATATCCGAGCCTGGTCATTTTCCTCCAACAATCTATCCCATCTACTCTGGCCATTATTTAGTAAAATTCCTTCAGGATTCTCATGAGATACACTAGTGGAGGCACAATCATATAAAGTATTGCTAAGGCGTAAGGCTGACAAATCTATATCCTCATTCTCTATCTAGCTCTACTCCGTGGCCACTAATAAGAACGATGTTCTTATTAATTCTTAGAAATATGGCTGTACGTAATGAAACTCCTTCCATAGGCATGTTTCGTTCTAAAAAGGAATGAAAAATAACCCTGGTGAAATGATTAGCTATAACGAAAAATGAAAATAATGGTTAACAGTCATATACAAAATACCTATAATAATTCTTCAATTTACGAGTCTATTTATTGCCAATATATTTTTTTTACAAATACTTTCAAAGGAACAAAAGTAACATTAGATGGTGCACTGTACGCGTTCGACATTCCATATATCAATTTGTATTCCTGTAGAGAACATAAATGCTGTCAGACATAACGATAAGTTCTCTGTTAATTTAATTGTTTATACGAAATTCTCAGTTTCATCACAGTAATGGCTGTGTACGTTTACCAGATTATACACACACGCGCACACACACACACACACACACACTGTAAAGGACGCGAGTCGAAAGGTCTTGCAGAGGTATGCCATTGTTTAACTTTCCTTCGTGGCTTTTGTCTTATTGTCTTATATATATCTATATATATATATATATATAGTTTATATATATATATAGATCTATAGTATATATATATATATATATAGATATATATATATATATATATATATGTCTGTATAGATAGATATATATATATATATATATATATATATATATATATATATATATCTATATATATATATATAGTATGATATATATATTAGATATATATATATATAGATATCTATAGATATATATCTATATATATATCAATATAACATATATATATATATATATATATATATATATTATATATATATATATATGATATATATATAGTATATATATATATATATATATATATATATATATATATATATATATATATCTATATATATAGATAGATAGATATATATATATATATATAATTATATAATATATATAATATAATATTTATATCTATATATATATAATATATGATAGAGATATATAATATATATATATATACTTATAATATATATATAATTATAATAGATATATATATAATAAATATATATATATACATATATATATATATATATATATATATATATATATATATATATATATATATATATATATATATATATAACACGATTACTTTGACGGAATCATGTAAATATAGATATCGAATACTAAATGCCTTGATTACCTCGTCGACATATGCTGTTGAAATGCATTAATATCCTACGGCTGCTAAATTCATCAGTTGTTAGTGGTAATTAAACGACAGGTGTTTTAAAAAATCAAATAACGGAAAGTGTGCCAATATGAAATGGCAGAATGTCGAAATGTAGCCATGTGAGCTCAAAACTGCAGTAATTTTTGTATAACTGTAGTAATTATTATGATTACTTATATCAGTAAGTGATCATTGAAAATACGCTGTGGGTCTAGCACAGAAACTAAGACTAGATACACCTCTCTCTCTCTCTCTCTCTCTCTCTCTCTCTCTCTCTCTCTCTCTCTCTCTCTCTCTCTCTCTCTCTCAAGCGAGCGAGCACTGTGAATAAAAATGAAAGATACATTTTCATTTTTTTTCTTCATAAATGGTGAGCGTTGCAATAGAAAATCTTCCTATCCTTATGCATATATAATATATATATATATATATATATATATATATATATATATATATATATATATATATATCTATATTACACACACATGAATGAAATTCGATATTTTTATTTAAAAGCATACAACTTTTCTACCCTTGAAGCCATTTCATGAAAACTGTAAACCTTTTGGTTTGCGTTATTTTACAAACAGAAAATGTTCATCTACATTTTTCATGCCGGATTTCAAATATTAGATTTTTCCGTATGCTCACTTGATGCCTGCGGATTAAAGTGCTTTTTATATGACGTGTATGTATATATTATATATATATATATATATATAATTATAATATATATATAATATAATAATATATATTATATATATATATTTAAAGATTATATATTAATATATAGTAATATAATTAATATTAAATAATATAATATTATATATATATATAATATATATAATATATATATATTTATATATTTATATATTGTATTATATATATATATATTATATATTAATATATATATATTATAATAATCTATAATTCTTATATATAATCCTAATATTATAAATTATATTCTAACTTAATATATTAAATATTATATATATTATTTAATTATATATTATATAATTATAATCTAAATATATAATAATAAATATATAATATGATATATATAATATATATATATAATATATAAATTTATAATAGCTAATATATATAATAGATATATATAGATATATATATAATATATATAATAATTATATATATATATATATATTCATATTAATAATATATATATATATATATTAATATTAATAATATATTTAATAATATCTATTAATATCTATATAAGTAGTATAAGTTAATATTAATATATATATATATTAATTATATATATATATTATAATAAATATATATATGTGTGTGTGTGTGTGTGTGTCTGTGTGTGTGTGTGATCAGCTGATCACTTAGGGGTATTGTATTCAACGTGGTTGGAGTAAAAATCATTAACTGACGTGCGAGTTTTTGCTTTTAGCCTTCGGCAGTCAAACTGTCAAGTCATTACTTGTAATAAAATACTAATAATTCGGAAACTGTTGTCATAAATAAAGCCAGTGGGCGTCTCTAACGATACTAATGTATCGTATCTCAATGTTGAGCGCTCCGTAATGGAAAGGTATGGACTCCATAGTAGAAGGAATACCATCACTTATTACTCTCGCTTATTACCTCGAGGCAATGACGCTTATTCCGTTTTTATTTCCGGGGGATTATGGGGAACGACATTTGCACTTCTTAATGGATTGGAAGTTACTGAAAAGAAGTAGAACGTAGCGTTTAACCTTCCATACTCTACAAAGCTTTTTTCCGTTTTCTTCTGAAGATTGAAAAAGAAACCCACAAAATTACGGTGAATAACGTATTCACTTATAAATATTTACATTTTATTGCACTCAACAAAGTATATATTTGTAAGCAAACACGTTATAAACAGTAATTTTGTGGGTTTCTTTTTCAATCTGAGAAAATGAGAATATTAAGAACGTGGGTATTGAATGTGATTTCACATGCAACAGAGTTGAAAGCATTTGTGTTTTGATTTGCTAGAGGATGTAGGTTCTTCATTGGGAAAATTAAACAATAACTTCTGTGTGGCCCACTTGAGGTAGATAGGACTGTTTCAGTGAAAATGTTTAATAAGTGTCAATATTCAAGGAATAACCCCCCCAAAATTTGGAAGAGACTAAGCTGGTTTAGATAATGTTGTTCTTAGAGTGATAGTTCTGAATGATTGAAATGCAAAGATAGGCGAAACAAAAACGTATGTTGTGATTCCGTACAGTGGATGGTAAACAAGCGGATAAACGCAACGTTGAGAGACTGTTAATGAACGGAAATGTAGTATATGTTACCATCTGCTTTTGAAAGAAAGTGAAAATAAGATTAGTTTCAGTCCAAGAGGGAGGGATTCAAATGTCGTTACGAATATAACTGTAGCAATTAAGTCTGATAAGAGAGACGTGATAGACAAGGTAGCCAAGAAGTGTAAGAGAGAACAAGTCAGATCCAATGAAAACGCACATTGTAATCTGAACAAGTAATTTAGCAAGTTTAGCAAGAAGTAAAAGACGTTGCATTGGAGGGAACTGAATGCAGGAAAAAACGTTAAGGTTCAGAATAATGGATCAGGGATTTAAAGAAGTAAACATTAAGATGCTGCCGTGTTTTAAGGCGTTATTATAATTATGTTTGGAGAGTTTTGACGGAGCAGATATGAATGATGGAAGGGTGCAAAGACGCTTTCAGATATTCGGTTTTTAATGCGAGTGAAAGCTGCTTCATTATTGTTCTTAATACTGGTAAAATTTATATAGGAAATATTTTGAAACTAGTGTAGAATACATATATACTATTCATATTGTTCTTAACACCTACGTGTATATCGCGTGTAGTATTGATGATTTTACCACTAGGTAAATTTAATATTTGGTAAAAAGAGACGATAAAAATTGCACATTGCTTATCAAAACTTTTACATATTGGTTTTTGAAAAAAAAAAACTATATGATAGTTCATAATACGTTTAATCTATAATATTATTAACAAGTGTGATATAGATGATCTAAAACGTATAATTATGCATTCCGAATTGAAATGCTTATTGCTAGATATTAATTTGAAACAAATTGCAAATAATTTATTATAAAGTAGCCTAGTTAATTATCCGAAGCGCTCTTCTGAAATAAAACCGTCAAGTAAAAATGAAATAATACAATCGTCCCGTAAATTACCAGATAGGAAATGCCCATTCAACCGTCAATTTGATTATTTCATTCAATGCCGGCATTCATGATGTGACCTATTGCTTAGGGAATTAATTGGCGGACTGTAGTCTGATGGGCAATGGCCAAATAGTCGAACGAGTTAATAATTAAATGATATCCATTGTCGATATATTTTTAGATCTAAAGGCCGTTGAGGACGGCAGCAAAATAGCCATATGAAGCCCAGGACCGAAGTCAATTATAGCAAATGGTAAATAATGGAGAGAGAAGCTTTCCCTCGAATGATGCTTCACACATGCCTCTAGGAGGATAACTACTCGCAAGATTCTGGAAAAACAGACGCAGAAAGAGAGTGCAAAACCTGCCAAATAAAGAATGACGGTCGCTGAACCAGTCACTGAGTCATAAAAACTCAAGGAAAAAAGAAGGAATGTCTCAGTATGTGAATTTCTTTACCACTTTTTACCTACTGGGGCATTATTGTCATCTGTCAAAAAGTGAATGTTGATTATTCAACCTTGTAGTAGGTAGGTCAGCGCCTGTAAATGCCCTATTCCTTTTAATTGTATTTAATGCCAATATACTTTGAGTCATATGAACTTTCTAAAAGGGAAATAAAAAACAGAGATAAAGCAATAGATCAAGAACAGTCAGCAAATACTAAGCCAGATTTTTTAAAATGGAAACACTGGCTATTTGGGAAAAAATATTGATGGATAAAAGAGAAGAAAGAAACGTGTTATTTTCTCTCAGAATTCTGTTTGAAAATCAGATTACAAATCTTGTCTTGAGATGTTTATCTTTAAACAGTCAAAAAAGTCCTGTTAAATGTATCTTGAAATATACTGCTTTAGATTTAAAAACAACTATCCATGGCAAGTGTATTTTGAAATGGTCCTCTTTAGACAATCACAAAATGCTCATGGCAACTTTATCTTTAAATGGTACTCTTCATACTGTAAGAAAAAAAAATGACAACTGTAACTTAAAATGACCCTCTTTAGATAGAAAAAAAAGATATTCTTGACAAATGTATCTTTAAATGGTCCTCTTTAGACAGTAAAAAAAATAGACAGTATCTTGAGATGGCCCTCTTTAGACAGAAAAGAAGATATTCATGACAACTGTACCTTGAAATGTTCGTCATTAGACAATCGCAAAAATATTCATGACAACTGTATCTTTAAAATACTTTTTGTACTGTACTTATCCCTTTTTAGAACTGAATAGTACCTTATCCACTAATGCTTCTCTCTGTTTCCTCTCTGGTTTTGTAACTTTTCCTGGCTTTAAGATATTTTTGTGCAATGCACTACTAACAACAATTACGTTTCAGTTGCAACTTTCTTCGGCATAACATTACATTTTCCACCACGCCAACTGAGAATCCGTGTTTTAAAGAGTAGAGTACGTAAACGGTTTAAAAATCAGCCTAAAAGAATAAAATGCCTGATATTAAGAGACGAAAAAAATTGAGTCATACTGGTGAAATGCTTTATAATTCTCGTAATGTTTTCAGTATTAAAAAAAAATAAATTCATATCGAGTAATATCATGTATTAATGTAATTGGCATTGCTTTTGGTTTATTTTTATCTCAGCCTTGTTACTGCTTTTTGTTATATTTTGTTGTATATAAAATTAGCGTAAGGAAATTAGTTTTTAAGGTTTTAGTTTTAAGATTTACTTTGGTCTCGGCTGAGCGTCAAGCGAACTGCTTGTTAAACCCCCTCCCCGCATGTTAAATGTTTGTGAGTATCTTATTAATGCTAGTTTTTTTGTTTTGTTTATCTTTCGAGTGGTTGGTGAAAAGGACACCAGTGAGGATATTGGAGGGGCGCGACTTTTTCCCGAGAACAGTTCGGGCTTGCTATTCTCCCCGCATGTTTTTGCAGCTGGCATATTTTTCTTCATCGCCCTAAGAAGGATTTGTCTCCGTCAATGTTGGAGGCGCAGGGGCATTTCTGCCATCTGGGTGACTTTCCCCTTTACAGTGTGTACTTTCCCGCGGGCTCTGATATCGGCGCTGGATCCCGACAGAGTGGACGTGGGAGACTTCACTGTATTTTCCTACGACGTCCTTCTGAGCTGCAGCGGTGGGGGCATTGAGGCCCGTGAAGGTGCAAGTAAGGCGGTTGCTACCAGGTAGGGAATTCCCCTTGTGTTTTTGGTTGGGAGCACGACAGACTCCTTTCCCATGGTATTGGTACCTGTGTACTGCACGCCCTTCAGATAGCAGAGTATTGGCCTGGTACGTGGCATTGTCCCAGTGGATGTAAGAGATCACGGCTCCCCTGTATTTCGGCCTTCAGCAAGGCAACTGTTTAGCCTGAATCGTTTGGGCATCCATTCATCCCTTATTTAGTGTGAGAAGCTCTTCCCGAGTATTCTTTTTGTTTGTTACTCTCGTATAGTGAGTCTTTCGAGACTGTTGGCATTCTTATTGCAGCTTTATATTTATATATATATATATATATATATATATATATATATATATATATATATATATATGGTATTATTACAGTTTCAACCATTATGGGAAATCTATTTATATTGTATTTTCCCGAGTAAAGCACGTGATAACAAAACACTTCTTCTCAATACATTATTGTCGCTAATGCATACTTACAGAGAAAAAAAAAAAATATTAAGTTTTTACCTTGAATTTTTCCTAAGTCGGGAGAGGTGTTTCCTCTACGGTAATGTTTACTTTTAATGAGCCTCTAACTTACTTTCTTACGCAAACAAAAGCAGTTCCAGTTACTCATTATTGGCTGAAGAGATGTGACATCGTTATGACGTCATGGGTTTCATAACCAATTACGAACGACTTTAGTCGAAAACTAAGTTTCACTAGCATTTCAGCGGAGTAAAAAAGTTACCTGTCTAGTGTCCACTTTGTATCCTTGTTTGACTGAATACTCGAATAATGAAGCAAAAACGGCATTTTGTCTTCCTGTACCTATGGCAGAGGCAGTGGCTGGCCCTTCTGGCATTAATTTTGGACAGACCTTCGATTTTTCCTACTGATTGTTTGCAGTGGCAATGTGGTCGTCGGGTACCTGGCCACTTCCTACTTTAAGTTGCATGTCAGGGAACCTTGCAACGGCTTCACGTTTTCCTCAAAGCGCAGCAGCAATCTTTATCAACCAACAGTTTAAGGTAAGCTTCATTAATTTATAGAGTATATTATAATGGTGGTAGTATAACGATGTATACAGCAGTACCATCACTTTGGATTTGGTTTGATGGATGTTAGGTAGTGGCCTTAAGGGGGGGGGTCGTCAGGGGGGGCGAGCACCCCGCCCCCCCGCTAGGCCTATGGTAGGGGTACAGGGCCCTAGGTAAGGTTAGGTGGTTGTATTAGGTTCGGTAGTGCCCCGAAAATCACTTTTCTTCTCCTCCCCCCACCCAAAAACCCCGCATCCCACTGGGATCCCCCATAATTGAAGTAGTTAGGTTTATGCTTAGATTTTGTGTGTAAGAGTAACTCTTAGTTTCTTTTTTATTCATTTCCTCATGTTTCTATGCGATGTGCAACACCAATCTGGTCGTTTTTTTTGCCGTTTTTCGTCGTTAATACTTGAAAAAAACGGGTGCGGCCTTCTCCTGGACATTTACCTTTTTTTACCTTTTCTGGAAAAAAACTCGTTTTTTTAACTCAATTACAGTAAATCTCTAAATCGGATGGTTTGCAGTCAAAATAAATGTTAAATCCGTTGGAACTACATTATTTCTGATGCAACAAATATACTTTTATTCCAGTTTTCCCATAATGGTTGAAACTGTAATTTTACCATATATATAATATATATATATATATATATATATATATATATATAAATATATATATATATATATATAAATATGCCAGTCTGTATATCTTGTCACGAGTTTGATGCTGTAATTTTCGTTATTTCTTGTGGATATTATCTATTAATATGTTTGATACTTTTTATATTTAAAATTTAGTTTATAATTGTAGGTAGGAAAATTAAGTTTTCCCCCTGTTGGTCTCTTACTTCTTTCCTCTCTGCTTAGTTATAGGTATTGGTTTATATTTATGTTGGTGTTGGGCCCATTTTACTAATTTATGCAGTTTATCTCTCAATATTTTCTGTCTAGAGTTTAGTGTTAGTGATTAGGAACTCTTACGGGAGTAGTAAGGACTAAGTTGTGTCCTGTATAGTCACAAGGCTGACTTTATTATTCTTTTGCTTTGTTTGTTAATAAAAATTGTTGAGTTTTCCTGTGTGTTTTTGTCTCCGCTGACTGAATTTATCTGGATACTTGGTAAGATCACTGTCCTCTCTATTCTTGTGCAAAAGAACTTGCACCCCGGCCCAACAAGGGTCGTAACAAATATAAAAAGTCATATGAATCGAGGGATAATTGCCTAGATTATTCACGAAAATTATTCAAGAAAAAATATACATAGATGTTTTTTTTTGGCTGAAATTATTATAAATCTGATAATTTGGATTAATCCCCACCTAAATATAGATCGAGTCTTTCTGGCTGTGTTGTCTTTACTAAAACATAAAAAGTATAACGTTTGAGTATTTTTTTGTATCAAGTGAATGTTGTGTATGAATTTCCCCAAAGGGAGTAAAGTTATAGAAATTACAAATGGTCCGAAAACTCGAGCGGTAATCGAGAAAGAATATAATGAATTATGTAATTAATCTATATTTTTATGAATAATTCCTCAATTTTCCTACGATTCTCGACCATTTCTGTACTATGTTTGTTTATTTTTGGAGTGGTATACAAACCATATATATTTTTAGAAGCAGTGTACAATTTTGAATTTTTTTTTGTGAAAACAGATATCTGAATATTTAAATTATATGAATAAATAAATAAATAGCTGATTGAGGAGTGCCCATATCTGCCCGCCCCACCCACCCCCCCCCCCATAAGAAATCAGTTTGACGGAACATTAAAAGGGAAGATGATAGGACAAAGGTATTTTGATAATTTCCTCCAAAAAATAAAAATATAAAAAGTGAGAAACTGTGCAATTAAAGGGAAAGAATATTAACATATAAAGAGAAAACGACATGATACGAGAAAGTAGTCCTTTCTGACACGAAAAAAAAATATAGTTGGCAGTAAAGAAAAATTCGGGGAAGATGCCAAGGCGAGCGAGGTGAAACTATTTCCTCTCCTTCCCCCCGTCATCCCAAGGGGAACGAAAGAGAAAGGTTTCGAGACAAAATTTGTGAAATATCAGAAAAAGCTTTCAAACACATGGCGCTCTGTTTCGAGTTTACGCCATAGATCCCGGGTCTTGATGCAGGGCAAAGGAAACTCTTCCCCTTAGCTTTTTGGGTTCACCCGCCATTATTCATTTCCCGTTTTTTTTTTTTTTTTTTTTTTTTGGGGGAGGGGGGGGGAGGGGGGGGTTTTTTTTTTCGTGTGATGATTTTGACTATAAGATAAATAGTACATGTAGTCTTATTCTGAACCACTCATTTCACAATATTACGTACAGATTTTCAAGGAGACAATATAATTTCCTTGTTTTATCCGTTTACCGATCTCTTTATAACCACTGTTGCTAACCAGTAAGATTCTCTTGGAAATCGACAGGAATAAAATGACAATTATCGTTTGTAGCAAATAACAGTTTTGGTCGAAGGCTTGAGCCCAAATCTGGTTAAGAAGTCTTTTATAATAAATAAAACCAACGAAATACAAGTTATACAATCTAGATTTAATGTTGGTATATGTGTATATGTATATGTGTGTGTGTGTGTGTGTGTACTATATGTGCATATTCGTTAAATGTTTCCTATATACAAGACTGAAAATACATGATCAAACATCTATGAGGTTATCGTGAGATGGAATTTATAATGACCGACTTTTTAACCAGATTTGGACACGTGGCTTTAGTCAGAATAAGATGTATTAGAATATTTGTTTATATACCAAGACGCCTGCAAGAAATGAAAAGTATCATTTTAGTTCCGTAGAACTACTTGTAATCTTACAAGTTTACTCTGTAAACTACACGTGTAATCTTACATGTTTACTCTGTAGTAGTTTAATCCCATATATTAGGAAAGGACGATTTTACATTACAAATCGTGATAGATTATAGATTTTCACTGCACCTGTTTTAATAATAATAATATATTTTCAGGCTTGATTACATCATACAAACCGGTCTGTAATTGAACATTTATATCTTCACGTACGTTTCATATATAACACCGAGAGAGTAGAATGACACATTCATACATGTGATTATTATATAAATGCGACAGTTGAATTATATTTCGTTTTCAGAATTTATTACGAAGCGTTTTAACTAATTCTACGAAATGGTCCACTGGAATAAAACAGTGAAAATTAAATTAACACACACACGCACACACACACACACACACACACACACACACACACACACATATATATAATATATATATATAATATATATATATATATTATCGAACTACATATGTCCTTTAATATCTAATTCGCTCTACCTCGGAATTAATATATTTTCATATGTGATTAACCTGTGTGCGCGCGGTGGGGAAAGGTAGTTTTCAGGTAGGAGGCGGCTTTTTATGAACTTATATCTCTTGCGATGTCGGGGTGGTTTAAGGCCTCACTGCCAGTCCTGGGATTGGGAAGTCGCTGGTTCGCGCCTGTCGATGGCCAATTCTATTATCGCTTAATAAATTCCCCCTCGGTTAAGCATATATGAAAATATATTAATTCCGAGGTAGAGCGAATTAGATATTGAAGGACCATATGTAGTTCGATATATGTATATGAATCAACGGTAATGTGATAGACTTATATGATGACTACGTGCGGGCAAAAGCACTAAACACGCCACCGAGAACGAGATGGGTTGATGCAGTCTCCATAACAAAAAATACCTGTGCGCGCGAAAGGTATTTCAGGTAGGAGGCGGCATGAACTTATATCTCTTGCGGTGTCGGGGTGGTGGTTTAAGGCTTCACTGCCAGTCCTGGGATTGGGAAGTCGCTGGTTCGCGCCTGTCAATGGCCAATTCTATTATCGCTTAATAAATTCCCCCTCGGTTAAACATATATGAAAATATATTAATTCCGAGGCTAGAGCGAATTAGATATTAAAGGACATATGTAGTTCGATTATATGTATATGAATCACGGTAATGTGATAGACTTATATATATATATATATATATATATATATATATAATATATATATATATATATATAATTATGCCACAAATTTACTGATGCCAGTGACCCGTCAACTATCAACCTGATTATTTCATTGAATGCCGGTATCCATAAATTACCCCTTTGCCGATTGGACTGATTGAAAGGAAAGGACTTTATCGTAATGGATTTTAGTTTAATGGTCTAATGATTTATAATATAATGGTTTTGATGTTTCATTAACTTTATTGAAAGGCAGTATCTAGCTTAAACCATTCCCCCTCAGAAAGGAGTTTTTTTTTTTCTTCTTTTTTTTACCTGGGTGGGGGTTGGATAAATCAGGAAGTTTATCTTGGTAAGAAGTTTATAATAATAATAAAAAAACGAGCAGGAAGAGATTCCGTATATCGGAGGTGGCAAAAAAATGAAAGATGTAAAAAAAGAAAAATAATTGTTCATAAACCCAAAGTGAGGCACCTATGAAACCTGGGGAATTCTCTGAGTCTGAGGGAAATAAACGCAACAGGAAGAGAATTCCAGAGCTTGCAAAGAACTTCTTCTAATACATTCACTCATGCTAAGTGTGAGTGAAGTTTCAAGTTGAAAAAATGTACTGACATTCTATATTTTACAGAAAACAAAATTACAAATACTAAAACATTTTTAGCCCTCGTGATAGAAGGAGGAAGTAAAAGATTTCCATTTTGTTTCCCGAACATCCGAAGTCTCTTTTGAATTCTACCGTACATATATGCTTTCTTTTCCTGTTGTAGGGCCAGCTCGCTTTCGACATACTTTCCTCAGTACTACATACGTGTGCAAAACGATTTGCAGCAATATGAGAGCGACTTTTTTTTTTTCACTGAAATACTTGACTTATTGAAATCTTGCTGCCTCGTTTTTCAAGTGGTCTTCGAATATTGCAATAGTTAGAAGTTATAATTTAATGCTTGCAGCCTAATGTGAATAAATTGGCATCAAGGGCTCTTGGCAATAAATATATTAATTTTTAGATTTTCGGTTATTAAATTTTAACGCACATTACACGTGTTTCAGAGGAAAATTTTCCCCTCTCTCTCTCTCTCTCCTCATCTCTCTCTCTCTCTCTCGCTCCTCTCTCTTCCCTTCTCTCTCTGTATGTCTGCGAGGTTTTCCTTTTGTTGCACCTTTCAAACTTTCACAGTCCATATCCATATCAACGCTGATTGGCCTTAGTTCACCCAGTGCTTGGCATGCATGCCAAAAGTCTATACATCTATAAATCAATCAATTAATCTAGTTTCTTGCATTCATTTAAGGGCCATGTATTCTATGGATGTTTGCTGTGGTATCGTATTGTTTTTGTAACTGTTGAAGAATTTGTATTAATTAATTAATAATAATAATAATAATAATAATAATAATAATAAAATAATAATAATAATAATAATAATAATAATAATAATCAATAATAATAATAATAATAATAATAATAATAATAATAATAGTGAAGAAAAGCAGAAGAGAAATAATATATTACTCAGAAAACCCCACATTCAATAACAAGAACTTGGTAGGTTGAAGATAATGAAGGAAGGTACTCAGATGTCATTTATATCCAGAGAACTCATCATTTAACACGAATAGAATTTTCTCTGGAAAGCATTAGTCAAATGAGTTTCATAATTGCTTTTGTTTTGCTCAGAAATCGTAAATAAAATACGATTACCGAAGGTCTTCGGTCTTTTTTATTTGTTTAGAGTAATTCCATTGGTGTTACTAATTTGATAGTTTCATGGATGATAATTATAATTAGAATGAATGTAGTATCGAAGGTTTTAAATTGTAAAACTATTAATGAGAAGAGTCTCGTTTCTTCTTCTTCTTCTTCTTCTTCTTATTATTATTATTATTCATTATTATTATTATTTGTTATTATTATTATTTTTATTATTATTAGTTATTATTATATTTTTAGTTTTTTCTTCTTCTTCTTCACAGTCCCTCTAATTCGACTGGGTGGTATTTATAGTGTGGGGTTCCGGGTTGCATCCTGCCTCCTTAGGAGTCCATCACTTTTCTTACTATGTGCGCCGTTTCTAGGATCATGCTCTTCTGCATGAGTCCTGGAGTTACTTCAGCCTTTAGTTTTCTAGATTCTGTTTTCAGGGATCTTGGGATCGTGCCTAGTGTTCTTATGATATGGGTACTTATCCCGTTCTCCCTCTCTTTCTCTTCAAATCTGGTGTCCCACGGTATTGCGATATCAATGAGTGATACTTTCTTCTTGATTTTGTCAATCAGCATCACGTCTGGTTTATTTGCACGTATCACCCTATCCGTTCTGATACCATAGTCCCAGAGGATCTTTGCCTGATCGTTTTCTTTCACTCCACCAGGAGATTAGGGATCCGTACCACTTATTTTTTTTTTTTTTTACCCTGCAAGGTAGCTGATGTTTCTGTACTGGTTCTGTGCAAGTACCGGACATTCGCTTGCTATGTGGTTTATGGTCTCATTTTTCATATTGCATTTTCCTACATATTGGGAGAGAATGTTATTTCCATCTATCGTTCTTTGAACATATCTGGTTCTTGGGGCCTGATCAACCAGATATTATTATTATTATTATTATTATTATTATTATTATTAAACTTGAGAAAGCATCATTATGAAAATGTCCGGCACGATATCATTAACCTTCTAAAGAATCCTGTGAAGATTTTAAATCCCCATACACGAAAGGAGGAAAGCAGGAGTACGTAACAGACGAATAATCCAATAAAGAAATAAAGGTAAATCTGGAACGGTAAGGGAAATCCTAAGCCGTTGTCGAGCCTGGGATTGAAGTCCATTTCGAACAGTAATTGACAAGGAAAGAAAACTTGGGCTGGATTTCGCTGGAATCAGAAACATTTCTTATGATGAGTTAAAGACATCTTATAACTTAGGAAAAACTGTATGTAGGGATATATTGTATGTGGCCATTTCTTATTAACGTTAATTTTTATTTCACAAAAGTAGTTCGAAGACAAAATTCGAAATTATGCTTCGGGGAGGATCTAGAAGTAAGAGATGATCCTCTATGGACGCGACTACATTCTCTTTAAGATATTGGAAATCGATCGGGGGGGGGGGGGGGGGGGGGGGGGGGGGGTCGGGGGGGGGCGGGGGGGGGGGGGGGGGGGGGGGGGGGGGTCGGCGAAGGTATTGCACATCCTGTCATCAAGAAGATGCATTCAATCCCGGGAATTGTATTCCTGGACAATCTATGGGACTGCGTTTCTTGACACCTTTCTCCCAGTTGGAAACCTCTCGCTGACTCTTCAGTGTTTTTTTTTTTTTTTTTTTTTTTTTTTTTTTTTTTTTTTTATTATTCGTCTGTGTAGTGCGTGCATCTAATTTTCTGTATTTCTTAGCGTCTTACTCTGGGTGTGACACAGCGCCGCTGACACTGGAGTGCTCGGGCTTATTGTAATTTTCAACAAGGCCTTGCTTTTACCCACGCCGAATTCACTTGTCTTTCTCAGGACCCACTCAGAGTGATCCTGGTCTTACCCGAAAAAGAATGCAACTAAGTGAAAGAGAAAATGGTATTTGTTATTCCACAATTTTTTTTTCTACTTCGAATTTTTGATGCGTAAACTTAAATCAGCCGTTGTCGTATTGATAGTTTGATTTATAGTTTAAGTTTGGTGTGTTCGTAAGTTATTCCCAA